>NC_048420.1:6147213-6176719 GCF_013103735.1 Etheostoma cragini | reverse complement strand
GCTCGGTCACTGAAGCCTTGTATCTTGTGGATGCACCAACGGTGGTGCTGTCATTACTTAGAATTCCTCATGGTAGACGGAAACTACGTGGTAATAATAGCTTTAATGCTTTATATATTTTAATTATATTTTCCCTCCTCTTATTGGAAGTAAAATTACACATGCAATTTTGGTAAATGTTAGTTTCTTTTTTTGTAAAAACTTAAAACCTTTGACAATAGTGATTCATAATGTATAGAAACAAACATGTTTGCAGCCTCTGTAAATATTCGATTTTTTATACATTACAACATTAACTGAAACCATTGGCTAGCATCACATGCTTTTGGAAAATGCTCAACCTAAAATTTGAACACTTTTTACCAAAGTAAGTAATATTTATATGCCGAGACATTTAAAAACACTGGTATGGTCCATTTTTAAAGAAGGAGCTGATAGTTTGGCACAGTCATTGCTACTGAGGACTGTCCCTGCTTCAGGAAAACATTTGGATTGGGAAGATGCAGTCTGGGATTTTGTCTGCTGGAGCGACAAGCTGGCCATGCATAATCATGGATCTTTTTCCATGAGAACATACATTACTTCCAACTTGGCATAGCAGGGCGGCTACTTATATAAACACGAGTTTGGTAATGGCATATGCATGTACAAAACTCCAGTTTCATTGCTGCGGTTGCTTTTCTCAAGACTCCCTCATGAGCAGCCTTTTCATTTGAGTTTCACTCTAAAACAGAACACTTTGATTGTTGTTCAGAAGTAGCCTACTGAGCATTATGAGTAATTTTTAGTTTGCTAGATCAGATGTACTGTATGATACAGATTTCCCCAGAATACATGCTGATGTAGATTTTTTTTTCTTCTTTTTTTATATCTTTGCATCTGTACAACTAAGAAAGATTTTGTCCATGGCTCCATTTCACCTTGAGTCCTTAATCTTGCTGATCCACGTTATTGTCCCCTCATGGCCTTCCCAGTCTTCCAGAATACTCAAATGTCTTGCACAAATAAAAATGTTCCTCATAATAGTTCCCCTGTGTTCTCCTGGTGAAGCTGCTCCTTCCTGAGTCCGTAGGTGCATCTCTCTTCCCTTATTTGATATTGCCTTGCTCCTCGGTTGAACCGAAAGTTGTTCTGGCCCTTTTTTTGTGAAGGTTGTTTCAAAGCTCTTATTCCGGCCCGAAGGATGGAGAAGGGATCTTTGAAGAGCTATGAGCGAGGATACATGAGCAGCCTTCCCAGCAGCTGTGCAGCTGAAAGCCGTTGCTAACTCCGCCCATACAGCTAATGAATTCAGACGATGCATCAGAGGAAAGGACCTGTCTCTTAAAACACATTTCCTCATTTCGTCTCCTCGCACGATTTCCTAAGTCTTTCCCATGCTTCCTCGGTGGAATGGACTACTAGGAAGGGAAGCAAGAGGAGGAGCCGAGGATGCAATTTAAGTGAAGTGAGATGCACCCGTCTGTGTTACTGCGCAGGACTACAGGGTTGTAGGTTGGCTTGTTGCCCCTGTCTTTGTGTTTTTGTTCCTCCTTTGCTTGTGCTTACCCGCCCCATACTGTACATGCCCTTTGTAGCTGACTGATGAGATTCCCCTAAGTCTCCTCTCCTGGCACCCTGCTAACATAGGAAATGACAGTAGACAAAACTCAGAGCTGTCCACTATATGAATCAACCAAAATCAATTTAAAAGGAAAAAAATATATATTATTATTCAAGCTGCTGTTGTCTGAAAAAGTGTTTCTCTCTCCTGCTGCTGTCTCTCAGGCATTATAAAAAGCGTTGCCAGGGCCGGATGAGGAAGCATGTTGGGGACTTGTGTCTCCAGGCAGGTATGCTGCAGGACGCCCTGGTCCACTACCACATGGCTGTGGAGCTGCTCAGGGGGGTTAATGACTTCCTCTGGCTGGGTGGTAAGTCTGAAGACTGCTGGCTTATTACTAAAAGATGGGATTGAACTGTTTTATTTCTAAATGTTAGCTTATGTCTCCTTAGACCAGAAAAATATTTTGCACATCTGTAACATGAGACAGGTGCTTCGGAGGGGTTGTCGAGTAGGTCAAAAGTAGCAAAGATGTGTTGCATGTAACACTACTTGTTGGTACCAAAATGTTGCCAGCTTTTACATTTATATTTGCACGTTAGACTATGTGCAGGACTTTTTTTTTTTTTGCAGCTTCTTTCTCTATGAACTTTCTCCTGGGTATTAGTTTATATTTTCTATCTTAAAGTCCATTAGCGCTATGCCCTTTTCTGATGCTCCTATCTGCACTGACATGCAGTGAGTGCAACACTAGAAAATGTTTGAGTTTCTTAAATTGCAGAAAAGTTGACAATCAACAATCAGCAGTGTAAACTCAAGGGCTTTAGTTATCCAGCACCTTTTAGGCTACTGAAAGAGTAACCGAGATCACAACAACAAACAATTCCTTGGCCTGGGCAATCACAAAAAAACAAAACAATGCACTTGCTATTTTATCTCATCCCTGCGCCCCCTCCCATCCGCAACTATTATTTAGTCATTTACCTAATCATTTAAATTGAATGTACGTGATGTTTTTGTTTTGGAAACTGTCTTTCACTAAACATAAGGGTTTTTCCAATTTTGTTGTATGGTGCCATGTGCAGTGACAAAAAAAGGCCAGCTATTTATTTAAGATCTAGGAAAGAAGAATAAAGAAGAGCCAAGCAGAGAATGTTTTGTCTTTGTGCCCTCCTAGCTGCGTTGGAGGGTTTGTGTTCAGCTTCTGTCATATTCCACTACCCTGGAGGCACGGCGGGGAAGACCGTAGCACGCAAGCCAAGCATCTCCCAGCCAGCAGACGCAGGGAAACGCCACAGACCAGGTGAGCACATCCCTTTGTAAACAGACTGATTGAAACCGTGGCCTGGAAGGAATATAAACTGAGGGCGGTTGTCTGTGAAAGAGCTGTGATTGTGGGAGACTGTCATTGCTGACTGGCAACTCGCTATGCTCAGCTAAGCTGCTTACTTTGTGTGCAGACTACAAGGTGTCCGCTTCCTAAAGCCGAAGCTTTCATATTTCTTTGAGTGTTTTTGTTTTTTTAGTCTTTATTTTTGACAGGACAGATGAAGACATGAAACGGGAGAGAAAGGGGGAATAACATGCAGCAAAAGGCCGCAGGTCGGAGTTGAACCTGGGCCCGCTTGAAGAGAAAACCTCTATATATGGAGTGAGCTATCTGGGTGCCCAACGCTTTCTTCATTTCCCTGATGACTGATAATATGGTTCAAACTTAACATCACTGAATCCATCACTAAATGTAGATGGACTTTTCTTCTGTAGCGCTTTTCTAGTCCTGAAGACTACTCAAAGAGCTTTTACATAGTACAGGAACCATTCACACACACACATTCATTCAAGGTACCACCTGCTCATCAGATAAACACTAGCACACATTTATACTCTGAGGGCAACTCTGGGTTTTGTGTCTTGCCCAAGGACACTTCGACATGGGACTGCAGGGCCAGGGATCTACCATTGAGCCAGAGCCACCCCATTAACACACCTATTAACACAATATTAACATGTGGTTCTATTAACATGGCCTTGCGTATAACTACACTATGAGTAGAGCGTCATCCTGTGGCAGTTCTAAGCAGTGAGAAATAGCTGCTTTTATAATGCCTGGAGGATATCTGAGGATTGAATAATTTAGTGTTGCATCTAATGATTATTTAAATTATTGAGTACCTGACAGATTATTGTTTTAGCTACATCAGCTTCACAATGGTTTGAAATTAGATAAAGTTGGATTAAAATGTATTGTCAATGCTCACAGAGACTACAAGGACAGTGAAACAGTTAAGCATCTGACCATCAACCGTGTCAAAGTGCATATAGAGAGATGTAAATGAATACGCACAATCAACAAAAAACATTATACAAAATGTGCAGTGCAAGTGAGATCAGCTATGATACAGAATGGACAGAACTAATACATTCTGCATAGGTTTACAGCAAAAAAAGTAGCGTGTGTAAAGTGTAATAAACGGTATGAAGAACAAGCTTGTATAACAAATGTGCAGTGTAAAAGAAGCAATTGTGGAGTAAAATATAGATGTAGAAATACAAAAAGATACTGATAACTAGCAGTGTAAATACGAGGGGCAGTGAGTCATTGTGGTGGTAGCTGTGGTATTGCAGTAAAGGAAGGAAAACAAATATTAATATCTGCATAAGAATTTTGAACCCCCATGTAGTTGGTTATTTTTTCCTGATAAATAACTTGCATTACTCTTCTCTTATTTTGGAGGGGAGAGTGTCAAAATTGTCATTTCAGCACTAAAGTAAAATGACAAATTAAGTACATTCAGTATTACTCACCGAAACGCATTGTGTGTCCAACAAACGCACCGAGTGCATTTGCTTCCTCATAAAAACGTGCAAAACTGATTTTTAAAGTCCAGACCTTGCAGTGTTACAGCCCTGTTCACTACCAAGCACGCTTCTTTTTCTTTGGTGATGCATTGCTGTGTAATGAGACATCTTACTTCCACCTGTAAATAAGTGGAGTACTGTAGTGTGAAACAAATTGATGGACTGCATCACCACACAATTTGCTCTGTTTCTCGGACCGCTTCTGCTCAGGATTCTTGGAACCTTAGTGCTATTTAGCAAACAGCATGCGTTTCCACTAGTTATAACCATTGTAACAATTGTAATCAAGGATGTGTCATCACCGATGGGTGTTGCACAGTGGAAGTAAACAGCATAGAAAGATGGCAGATTGCATGGATTACCTGCAAGCTTTTGTTTTGGTATTACAGATACTTAATTTCTTACTTGAGTTCTCCATCTCCGTCGTCTCTTTTCTACCTGTAAAATATGACATGCCCACTGCACCATATGAGAAAAATATGCAATCTGTGATAACGTTGTTGAATAATGTGATATTATTTGCGATAAATAAACAGATATTAAAGTGTTCTGCATTTCTGCTGCTTTCAGAATTCTGCTAAAATAACACAAATTGCATGTTGAATTAGAAAAAGAAAAATTGAAAGGAAATCATTTCCAACTTTCTTTTACAGAACAAAATGAACTTTGAATTGGATATAAAAGGCACCAAAAAGTGACAGTTACATTGTAAAGTGGAGTTTTCTACTGCTATTTTCTTTCCTCTAACAAATAAAATGTGTGTGTGTGCCCGTCCATTTAGCATGTTGTTGGGGCTAACACTGCTAACATTGCGCCTTGGGTCATGGAGTGAATCTGCATTCTTTCTCTCTGTCTGTAGGGGCTCAGGAGGTTCTCATTGACCCAGGTATGGTATGTCTAACCAACATAGCTCTCAGTTAGACAGTTTGCTTGTGGTCACATTTGCCGCCTGTGTTTGATGTTATTTTTCATCTTAGCTTCCTGATTTCTATGGTTCTATTTCATTCTTTTGGAAATTGATTGATGTTTCCCCCCCCTGTGGCAGGTAGTGTTCTCCCGTGTTTACCCTCACCTTTTTGGTTTTGGTTTTACTAACGTAGCTGCTCTTTCTCATAGCCACATGATCAGTATCACATCTACAATTGAAGACTTTAAATGGTCACCCTTAATATCTTCCATTTCTTATTTATTTAGGCCCTATTGTTCTAACAACTCACTTCACTCTTGATTATTACACAAACAGCACTTATCCCTATCAAAACCTTTTAAAATATTTTGCTAGCATATTTAGCTATTTGAACACAAGGTTACATAATCTCTGTTGAAGCACCAGCAGGTGGCAGTTCATTGCCAATGGTGCATACTTATATTTAAAAACTCTTCTTTGCTTACGTCTGTGCAGTTATTTCTTTGATGCGTGTACAAATTGGCTTAAGAAGTAGTGCAATGCAGCATCTCATTATCCACACAATTGTCACAGTGACAGCACCACAGTGTTGCTATGGCCACAGCCCCGTTGCTAGGCGACACACTCACTTTGTATTTGTATTCTAATCAGATTTGGCCAGGAGATGCACCTCGCAATTGCCTTTTGAAACATTTGAGGTGTGAGTTTAACTCTGTCTGGGATGTTGGCCATTATCACCATCTTGATCACATCTTAGGGACTCCATATCCTCAGAATATTCATAATATCACTTATTAAGGGAGAGTGGGCAAAGTTGGTGTAGCATTAATTTGACATTTAGTTTTAAATGGGACCATCAGGAGGCTTTAGAACTAGGAATAAACACACATTTTACATAGTTTCATTCAACATTATCCATTATCTCTTCAGATATGTGCAAACATTGTGAACATTGTAAATCTGTGTCTTGGTTGACATATGCAGTATATTATGCATGTGGCGGTGGTAGCCAGGGCAGTGGCTTTCAAAAGTAATCTGTGGATTTAAGTTTCCCCTTATTCCTGTTGTCACTCCTTGTTCCCTTTTCCCTTTGTGGTGGAACATGGATGGATGGTCATTCTGGTGTCTCTCCTAAACTAGTTTTATACTTTCTTCTTTTGAGTGTAGGTGCCCTCACAGCCAACGGCATCAGTGCAGACACCAGCACTGAGATTGGACGTGCAAAGAACTGCCTGAGTCCTGAGGACATCATTGAGAAATACAAAGAGGCCATCTCTTACTATGGAAAGGTAATGACCAAAAACAAATTAACCAGTATCATTGTTGTTGCCTTTTAATATACAAATGGATAATATCGTATGCCCAAATTCAGTGTCATTAAACTGGGGGATTCAAACCCAAAATACTGTTTCCCCCTCAGAAAATAGAATGAAACGGCAATCAGTTCATGAGACAACTGAATGAATGAATACAACTCCACTGAAAATTGACATTATTATTTGTGCATAATATCAAACATTTCTATTTTAAATAAGGGTTTACATGGACAACCAGAATATTTCTCAACCCTACAATAACAAACTGCAGCATATCCATCTCATCAAACACTGACAATATAAAAAAATTGACTAAAAGGCTTGTATTGGCTCATTACACACTTCAAAGCTCAGCATTGTCCGAGTCTATATCCACGACTTTCCACTCCCAGGATTGCTCTGTTGCTGATGGAAATTTCTCTGGATTTCACTCATTTTGGCTGGATATCCGTTGCCTTAGGCTTCCTTTTGTGTTGCATTTTAAACTCCAATCTATTCACAAGGACTATGGTTAACCTTTTTATCAGATCTCTGCAGGGTACATCCATACAGCTAGCTAGACTATCTTTCCAATCTGAGTTTTCTGTTGCACAACTAACAGTTTTGAACGCACACATGTTCCTTCCCGAGGCAATTTTGCAAAGATACCGTGGCTTTGTCTGGCGCTTAGCACAGTCCAAGACGATTGTGATTGGTTTAAAGAAATGGCAATAAACCAGAGCACACTTTTTCTCCCATCCTGCAAGTCTGTGTGGACTAGTCACACCTTCTGACTAGTCCACAAGTTCTGGGAATAGGAGACTAGCATTGTCCCGATAATCATTTACTCAAGGGCTGTTAATGTTTTTCCTAAATTCTGAGTCTGTGGCAAGTTCAAGTGAATTGATATAGCATTGTTCAATGACAGATATCACAAAGTGCCTCACATTATACACACACTATAAGAGCAATAAAATAAACTAAAGTTAACAAGGGCAATTGAGTTGTCTTTTAAAGGAGTCCAAATGTTTTAGGCTATATCTTAAAATGCGTGGTGAAAATCAATTTTTTTCTTATTGGCAACAAGACTAAATCCAACAATAGATTGATCCTATAAACAAGTAGTATTGTTCCTCTGTACCACAGAACGCCATTGTTGATTGAAACAATGAGCCAAAAATTAAAAAAAGTTAATTTGCAAAAGTCAAAAATCTTTTCTTTCCTTTGCTATTTTATAACCATTAATATTAGCTATAAAATGGAGTTGTAAAATGTTTCAGTGTTTACCATGAGACTTGTAGCAAACACTGGCCCTCATTTATCAACCTACCGTAGAAACCAGCGCAGATATGAGCACCGAAATCCTCTTACAGAAGGCTTCACGTTGGTTTCATGAAACGGTTGTATCACACCAATCAGAGCGTAATAATGGTCGTACATTGATAAATCCAGCGTGTGGAAACAATCGTAATTTAAATATTACGCCCCAGTATATTCTCAGTTTTGAGACCTTGTCCATACTGTTTATGAAATGTTGAGACATAATCCTGCCAAGAAGTGGCACTTTTCAGAGGTGGAGATTGAAACCCTGACATCTCAGGTTAATTTGCAGTAACGTGGGTACTATTTGGCAGCCTAAAAACTGGAATTGAAGGCTGTTGAAAGAATGCGGAATGGAAAGAGATCACTGATGCGGTCAACAGTGTTGCTGGCGTAAATCGGAATCATCTGAAGTTTATTTAATTTATAAATCCTTGACATATGTATGATATACTCCTAACAGTCATAAACAGGTATCTCTTAGGTTTATTAAAATAAGTACACAGTAGCAGAGTTTATGCAGTATTTTTTTATTTTACACGTTTTTTTTTCATGAACTGAGCCAGGCAACTGTAAGCTGCAATGGAGAGCGCGTGTCCTCCGCCCTCCGTGCCAGGCCACCGACCCGACCCTGTCTCCTGACAGCAGAGGGCCTGGAAAACAAGCCAAAAGATGTTGTTCAATGGTACAAAGAAATCGTCAATGGTGGCCATTAATGTCACTTTTAAAAGACAAACAGAAATCAGAAAAAAATGTTTCCCGAATTGAATATCCTTGCCAAACATAACACTATACCTTTTTTTTATAAGCAAGGAGTAATATCCTGTCTCCTTCTTATAGTCCCCAGTTGGGGCTCAGCTGGACACCGCTCTCTGGGCATCGGGTCAACTGGCTCCATCACTACATTTATGGCACCATGTTTCCTGCAAGATGTTGTGCAGAACCCCACAGGCTTAAAGAATGTTGCACACTTTTTCTTAGCGTGTATAGTAGGGTCCCCCCCCCCCCCCCCCCCCCCCCCCCCCCCCCCCCCCCCCCGTGCTGATGCAAGACAGAACCGTGTGTGTGTGTGTGTGTGTCTGTGTGTGTGTGTGGTACGTGTGTGGTACGGGTACGTGTGCACTGTTGTACCAGCGCATAGAGGTCTTCAAACAGGCCTTCTCCTGTTATTTAATTATATGATAGTTAGAACTATATGCTGCACCACAAGTCTACACTGACTTGCAACTTGAGTACACAAGTTCAGACCTGAGATTTAATTGCAGCCTACGCTCATGTTAAAATTGAGAAATGGCTTGCTTTGCGTAGGAATCTGCAAACACCCATCCTACGCCTGTTTTAGGTCATACGCATGTTTCATAAATGAGGGCCAATGTCTTTACTGCCAGCTACAGGAAGCTCGTTGTCTCATAAGGGGCGTGTGTGTCAACTTATGTAAAAACTTAAATTAACAAATAATCTACAATTGAATAATTTATCCATTTATAACCACTTATCTTGGTCCAGGTTCCGTTAATTGAATTGATTAAATTGTTAGGATGTATTGTTAAGCATCCGGGGAGCTTTGAAAATAAATGAGAAAAATGTCAAATAATAATGAATAATTCTAGGCCACATCGTCCTTTCCAAGTTGCTATCATACCTTTGAGTACTTTGGCCGGGATGACTGTGAAACAGATATTAAATTGCATTTTATCTGACATTAAAAAGGTCCTAAAAAAATTTAACTTGGTGAACCCTTTAAAAACGTGGTAGTAGAAAATGGCAGAGCCTTTGAAAAAATATATAGGTGGTTTATATACATGGCCTGTTTTTAAAGATTCACATCTTCAGTAGCAACAAATGGGCTGATGGCCGCAGAGAGGGTAAGGAAGTCAGTAGCTCTTTAATGTAGATTGTTGCCTTATAGCATTTGTTTCTTTTTCTTTGTTTCTTTTTTTTTTTTTTTTTTTTAAGGTAGGATTAATAGATAGGATTAGATGCCATAGTGTCTGAATGTCCAGAGCTTTAATTTAACAACCTTAAACTGAATTCTGACTTTGATGTGGAACCAGTGTAAGGAAACTAAGTTCAGTGTCATGAGACCCCTTGTGCTCGATCCAGCTAGTAATGCAAAGCCCTCCGGTTTTGTATGTAACTGCTCATACTGTACATGATAGTGTTTGCTTTCAGGTTGCTTTGATACAAAACCACCACTGGTAGGCCAAAACGTAGCTACCAGTCATGTGTTCAAAATGTATCTAAGTCACCAGGGGGCAGTATTGGACTAGGTTTGATGGAGTTTGAGGACATGGTCAAAATACTGTGTTTTGAGTAGAATCAGACCAGTACATGCTGACAGCAGCTGTTTATTTCTGAATGCTACATGGTGACTGAGAGCATGTGTAATCTCTGGAAGTAGAACCACATCAGTCAGTGAAGACCCGGTAGATACACAAAACCATCTAAATTATGTATCTTCATGTATTTTGAATCTTCGTGTCATAATATATTTGTACTCTCCTTTGACCACTGTACTTGACAAAGTAAAAAATAATTTTACATTATCCCTAATGCTTAGGGAAAGCTAGCTAGGCTCATTATGCTGCCAGACTATTCAGAAGCTACTCCATGCTTTATCTTCATTATTATAATTGCCTTTTTGCACTGACCTCCCTCAGCCCTTTTTACCTGTAACTAGTTCATTCAGAATTAAATTACATCTCAACACACAGCCATTTAGATATTAATTGAATTTTAATAAGGGGACAATGAGGGTGGAAGTGGAGGGACGGCGAGATGAAAAGTATACACACATGTGCGCAGCTTGAAGTCCAAGCAGCAGTAGCTCAGCATTTTTGTGGAAGCACAAGCGGAGCAGTGGCTGTAAACCCCTGGGGGGGAAAAAAGATCCACTGGGCATACTTGTTATCACAGTCTGTCATCCTGCATTAGTGGTGACCAATGAGTGTGTTTATTTGTTAGTTAAAGAAACAGTCCCTCAGATTATAAGGGAGGGTTCTAGAAGTCCAGGCGACCCTTATTGACTGTTTGTATTTCATTCATTTCTCTCTCCCCACCTCCTTCTCCTCTTATCTCCTGCAGTATAAGAACGCAGGCGTGATCGAGCTTGAGGCCTGTGTGAAAGCGGTCAGGGTGCTGGCCATTCAGAAGAGAGCCAGGGAGGCCTCTGAATTCCTGCAAAACGCTGTTTACATCAACCTGGGACAGGTACACTATCTGACTGGGAAATTTATAAATGCTATTCCATATTCATCAGAAAATTAACATGCGCAGGATGGTGTACAGTTGAATCATGGAGATCAATGCATTGAAGGAGCGTTGAGTCTTGTTTCCTTAATGAATTTAGTGTTATACAGTTGTGTAAGTTGGCTTTCAAACTAGCTGTGAAGTCACTAAATCCTTCTTATATGTACACCTATTAAACTCCGGTTTAAAGTGAGCACAGAGAAACTTTCCCTCTTCAGGAGATGAACGTCTGCACATACATCATTCTTCACAGAGATGCTGAAATATCCACATAAAGTAAAAAGAAGGATTACAGACTTTTGAGTGGAGGGCGACATTAATGTTTTCTCCGTAACTGTAGCTCTCAGAAGAGGAGAAGATCCAACGCTACAGTATCCTGTCCGAGCTCTACGAACTGATCGGCTTCCATCGCAAGTCTGCGTTTTTCAAGCGTGTTGCAGCCATGCAGTGTGTGGCTCCCACCATCCCGGAGCCTGGCTGGAGGGCCTGCTACAAGCTGCTGCTGGAGACGTTGCCTGGATACAGCCTGTCACTTGATCCCAAAGACTTCAGCAAAGGTACAGTAATCTTGGACTCTTGGAGGTAGTAAAATGTTTTGGACTATGTGGAAAAACTAGAGATGACCGATTTCCTGTGAACCTTTTTTTTCTCCACACAGCAATGTTTCACATCCAAACTATTCATCTCACATATTGCATGCTTGTTTGTTTGGTCTTAAAAATATAGTAACAGAAAATAGGAAAAAAAACTAAAAATATCCCATTGGAGGACAAAAACTGGCAATTTGTGAATTCATTTGAGTGCTTATTTCCTAATGTTTAAACATCATCATTCATTTTACATCTAGCAAAGAATGGCTAGGGCCTGATCTATTGAAAGAGAAGAAACGAGACATGACAACCTATGTCTGATTGCAGGGACCCAGGTTCCATTTAGCCCAAGATTATTTGTTGTGTTAGATGGGTCAGTCCTAAACTGGATGGATAATCGCATGAGAAGCTGGCTCCAGACTAGTTTATTGATAGCCAGACAGGGATGGAAGAATGAAGGGGGCCCCCCGTCCAGCAGTGGGCTTGTGGGCACACATGGCTAGAGTGGGGGTTGGAAAAAATGTCATTACGGTGTGTGCTGGAAAGATACCCGTAAATGGACTTATGGTGTTGTCATTTAAACTTATGTTTATTTGGTTCATGGCTTATTGTCAATTTTGTTATTATTTTGTTGAATGGTTTCAAATATTGTATCTACTGTGTCATCTTATCTAGATTTTTGTTTGGGCTGGTGGTGATAATGGGGGGGTGTTCACGTGAGCATAAACATACAACATTACAGATGTGTCATTGTCATACTCACTGTATGATTTATACATCCTATAAATCATCCTATATTTTGGATCATTGGATCAAGTGCCCCTCTTTTATAAAGCTATGGAATCAGTGTCTTATGCATAATGCAAATCAGTACCATAATCAGAATTTTGCGCTCAACGTGAAGAGAGGCAGTGTTTTAGTACTCAAGATCAATCTTGGACTGAAGACCAATCTGAAGACCAAAATTTGAAGGTCTCGTCTCAGAATCGACTGCATTTTTTAATCTGTCTTGTCTCGTTCTCGGCTAAAGAAGACTCAGGATTTTATTTCAACTGTATGGATTTTGCTAAATTGCCTTTGCATTGTCTGATTTAGGCCTGTGTGTTAAAACTTGCAAATGCAACCGTCAAATTGTCTAATTTGTTACCATAACCCCCCCTCTCCCTGCCCCCTTTACTTACACACTCCCAAGAAAGTGAATGCGGGAGACCAAAGAAAAAGCTCTGGCTTTCTAACACAAATCTGGTTTTGGTGTTGACTTGGGCTCAACCCCTCAAAGTCTTGGTCTCGGTCTTGATACGTCTTGGTAGTAACTTGGTCTCTGTTTAGGTGGTCTTGACTACAAAGACTTCAAGAGTGCTCTTCCAGCGGGCTCTACATTCAAGCCAACACTTTCCTTGAGTAAAAAGACCAGGGCTTTTGTAAACTCGTTGGTAAGGTCCTCTGTGATAATAGTGCGTTCCATTTACCTCGGAAGTCTGAGCTCTGAATGATGTCAAGTAAAATGCGTTCATTTACAAGTTGGATTTTCATTGTTTTCGTTAACTCTAGCTAGGTAAGCAATTGTTAGCAATACCAGTTTTTTTGTGTGGATACAAACAGCGTAACCTGTCCACAGATAGCAATTGAACATGCTTATAACTTTGTTACTGCGGCTTTTAACAACTGTTACAGTACAGATTTTGAACTCTGGCTACTGTGAGGTTCTTTGAGTTCAGAGCTTGGAAATCCGAGGTCTGAGGGCGATTTTTCCAACTTTGACTTCTGAAAATCCGAGTACAAGTGGAACGCACTATAAGCCTTTTGGTTCCACGGACTATAGACCCTTTGCCCATCGCAGCCAGTCAATGGCAAGCGCTGGCAACACAAATGAATGCTCACAGTGCATCTCAGGGACATCCATATTGGATGCGGTTACAGGACTTTCCCCAGATGGGCTGTTTATGTCTGGCCTAGTTTCCTTCTGTAAACTGTGAATAGAAACTATCTGCAGGTTGTTTGAGGTCAAGTGTTTGCACTTAGACTGTGAAAGGATGCTTTAGATGGTACTAAGGATACTTTACACCAACAGCACTTAACTATTGATGGCCTGGTCCTTGATATCATAGGAGTATGTATCATCAGTGTATACCACCAGGATTCTTTCCTCTCCTTTTTATACACTAAAAGTAAATCAATGTGTAATACAATGGCCATTGACTCTGTTTTTAATGCATATCTGCACGTCTGTTTTGTAACATTTCTTTTCTCACTTTTAAGATCTAATTTTTGAAAAGAAGCGGATGCTTTTACACTTTATTGTTATTTGTTTATATGTGGGCCTTCTAAACTCAAATCTGGTTTCCAGTGTGCATTTGACAACAGAACTTTTTGTCAAATGTGGCTTTTGTATTTTCAGAGCAACTGTCATCTCTCCAAATTTACATCTCAACTTCCACAACCAATAGATTGCTCCCAATCATAGAGCAACTAACAATTAAATGTGCAAATTTATTATCTTAAGGTGTTAAAATGGAATATATATGTGATATATCCATGTTAAATACTCTTGTAATTAAATGCCCTAAAAGAGCATTTCCTTGCTCAGGTACAGGTATTTTATGGCAGTTGGCAGACCTAAAAGTAGAAAGTAAAGTAAGGAAAATTAGTGAATTATCAATAAAAAGTAAAACAGGAGGGAAGACGGAAGCAGAGCTCCCAGTTATATAAGAATGGAAAAACTTCCCATATGGGCACATATCTACAGTGAATGTATGCCAGTTCACTTTGTTATAACTGAGGAGGTAAATGGGTGTCAGACAAAGTTGGAACTGGAAATGTTCCCTCTGTGTCAAACAAATTCATAGTTGACAATTTGAGGATTAAAGTGTTGTGATGAGTTATACAATTTACCATACCATTTAGCAAATTAATATATATATATTTTCTTTGCCAGTTCTCTAAGTCAATATTCTAGACCTTGGGTACTTATTTATTTTCTTGTGTAATAAAATGATGTCATTCAATTGGACACAAAAGAACATGAAGACATGAAAAGGGAGAAGGTTATTCCATGCTCTCTGGAAGCATATCCTCTGCTATATCTGCTGTATCATTCAAGTCAAGTCCCAAGTGAAGGTTGGGTATCCACTCTGAGTCCCCACAGTGGGGATGGAAAGCAGTGGATGATGGTTGTCTTTTGGCAGAAGGGATCAGGTGGGAGTTAATCAAGCAGTAAGCTGAAGAGGCAAGTTCAAGTGAGAAAGAATGGTTCTTTCCAGTAAGGCTGCTGTCCCCTGAAACACAGGGCTACTAAAGGCTTTTCAAGTAGCTCACAGGCCCATTTTTCAACTAGTCCCTTCTGTTAACAGAAATGGGGACACACTTTCTTCCTCTTACACAGACCCCTGTTTTTCTATTGTTGTCCTGCCGCCACATCAATTTTGGCAGTATCTTTTTCTTTTATTTTTTAAATTATTTAAAGGTTTTTCTTATCGAGAAGAATAAGGGTGGCATGTGACATTTCATCACTCTGCACAGTAGAAAATTGCCCTTGTTTTCATCAGAGGCACAGCTTCTTTTTTAAGTCAGGTTTTGCATGACAGTGCGACTACTTGGCCGTGGCACCACGCTCGTTATCTTGGCGGTGTGTTAAATGGATTGCCAGACACCCCCAGTTCAGGTCTGAAAATACCACAAATTAAGTCATTTTTTTCATGTTACAGTGAGAGCAATGTCCTCAGAAAATCCCAAGTGTCCTTTGGATTACTGTTCTCCAGTTAAGCGCTGGTTTTGGCAGACAGGTGGAAGTCAGCTTTTTTTTGACTGCTTAGTAGCTGCAATTTTTATGACAGAAAAAAATAGCGTATGAAGGAATTGCGTTAAGATTGAGTTTGTTCAGATGGCAGAAGAAGTCAGGGTGAATAATGACCATGGTAGAAAAAATTCTGATAACCGAAAAGTATCACAGGCGTGTTTTGACGTTATTGGAAGTGGTATTTAAGCTGAGGAAACATCTGAGTGTTTACTAAATAACCTCCCTTCCTCCCTCTGGCCCCCGCGGCCTCCTCGGCACATCTTTCCTTTAGTTTTCTTTCCCACTTAGGGAGTCAACAGTCGAAAGCTGGGAGTGGAGCAGGAGATCTCGTAAGGGGGCTGAGGGTATTATGTAACAGTTGGTGTCAGGCTAGAATGTTATTAAGATGTCTTGTGGAACTCTGCAGAGCAAAACACATTGGCCAAGTTAGCACCAGGCCAGAGCACATGTGACAGGCAATGGGGGTACTTCAATTTTAAGAGATGGCTCCAATGAGCAATGGTTTGAGTTTGATCCAATTATGTGGTGGGCTTTTTGTGTGGAAGCATGCCCAATACAGACTTATGAAGGTTTGTCACACACTTGTTGCATCGCCTCAAGCAATAATGTTTTTCACTGAACACATTCAAGAGTAATAACTAGTAATTATTAGTTGTCATTGTGTGCTGAAATCAGGGCAGGGAGAAATGGTTAAGAATATTATCACTAAATCAGTATGAACATTCATTTGCAAACGCAAATGAATTTTCAGTGAATTGATTTGTATTCTGTTATTCATTACATCAGACAACATTTCTCACATGTAAAAACAATAACTTCAATAATCTAACATTTTTTAAAGAAGTGTTTTTCTGCTAGAAAGAGGGTCTTTCATAACACGTGGCTAAATACATTCCCTTTCACTCAAAAGGTAGTAAACCCGAAACTACCACAATTCAATATGCTACACCAGACCAACAAACGACACCGCTGGTGGGTGACTTATTGCGAGCTTGTCCGGATTGGCACAGAATGGAGGCCGGCTGGTAACCAACAATATCGTATTTCAGCAAACTACACTAAAATCTGTTTCTAAAAACATTTTAGGCAAGAAGTAGGGAATACAGTAACCAAATCTTGTTTTATATTTCATCAGCACTGTCTAGTTTTACAGTTTAATCTGAGTTCTGTCTGGGTTTTAAAAGAAAAGAGAGAGATGGGCGGCTCTTTAGGCGGAAGTACAGTCTGTAGTTCAACAGGTCCTAATGGTGTCACTTGGGGGGTTTTCTGCTGGTGTGTAAGTAGGGACGATTAGCATTGTTAATTTTCCCATGCTACCAACATCATTATGATACAATGTATCCCTTTATTTAAAAACTACTTAAAATAAATTACTGTAACAGGAATAAAATAATAAAAGAATATGATCATAGGACAATTAAAAAAAAAGGACTTATCACACACCCCTAGTTGGAACTGAGACCATTACAGAAAATATCAAGATTAACACACCATTGAGTAATGTCATCAAATTTCTCCTTGTCCACCCAACAAGTGATTCAGCAAGTGTAGAATATCGTCCTACAGCTAGTCCTGATGCATTGCTACTAATCTGATAGGACAGCTGTGTAACATTAGATCAGCAATGAGCCTTGTCAGCCTTGTGAATGTGAATTTCTCTCTGCCATGTCTCTCTCAGGTACCCACCGAGGCTGGGCTGCTGTTCAGATGCGCCTCCTACATGAGCTGGTGTACGCCTCTCGTCGCATGGGCAACCCCGGCCTGTCTGTACGCCACCTGTCCTTCCTGCTGCAGACCATGCTGGACTTCCTGTCCGATCAAGGTCAGCTCACAATAAGGCTTGAAAGCATTAATATTACACTTTTCTTCTGTGGAATTCAAACCCTATGAGGTGCTTCCAGCTTCATGTCCAGCCTTCAAAGATTAGACCTTTTGCTTAATAGTATGTGATGCACAACAAAGCCAGCTTTTTCTTGGCAGGAGTGCAACATTGTGCTCTGACCAGAAATCCTGTGCTGCCAGTTTTTTTCTTTTTTTTTTCTTTACTAAAGCCGTATTAGCCAGACGGTCCACTGGCCACACAATAGAGGCCAGCGTAATCCTTGGTTAGCTATGGAGCATGGGAATAGGAGGAGGGAAGGAGATGAGGTATGAAGAAGATAAAGCAAGCTCACAGTACAAAATATTAAACATCAGCAAAGGGACTTCTGCAGCTGTGTAAGAGTGCTGCTTATATTAGCGTTCATAGAAACAGTCCTGCTGGGATGATACTTACATCAAGGACTAGAAAAACGCTACCAAATGATGTAATTATTACTGCTGACTGCTTTCTCACTGTAGAAACTGACCTTGAAAGCCTTTTTTTTTGCTACACTGAAACACCATTTCATATTTACTCAGTGTAACTTTTGGGGCTGTTTGATTGCCTCTACTCCTGTCTGCTGTGTGTTATTACAAATGTCAGGGAGGCTATTGTGTGTTGCTCTAGTTGAATAATTCTCTTTTGATGTGTCTTGGCGTTTATGCGCATATATGTCAAGCATAGAATAGAGTCGGACGGCAAAGGACTTTTATGGCTCCGCTATACAAGTCAAGGAATGAAACTTTAACCCCTATTTTCCACTGGGCGCGACTGCGCTGCCTTCCGGTAGCGCCGTGACCCCCCCCCCACTGAGCAATCGCTGCTAGGGCTGCACGGTTATTGGCAAAAGGATTATCACGATTATTTGTTTTTTAACCAAAACATATTTTATTGTCACATAGGCTATTTATAACTGCTTTCACATCCATATTATACTACATTCTTCTTATGTTGAAGTTGTATGTTGTACATACATACAGCTGCAACACAGCTTTACATTTTTTTTATGTATCTCTGAGAAAGCTACTTAACTTGTTTTCAACAATAACTGATTAAAAGAGCTAGAGGGGGAGAGAGAGGGAGCGCGGTGGATGTATATGCTGCTCACAGAGTGACGACTGACTCATTTTGAATGGGTCCAGCACGGGTCGAATGGCGGGTCAGCAGAGTTCCACACGTCGTGTGTATGAAATGTCTGTATTGTTTCTGCGCTGCATTTTTATGAACTATGATATTCTGGCCATGGGTTACATCTCTCCCCCAGGTCCAGCAGGCTCCGTCTCACACGCTACTACTCTAAGAACTGAAGTTAGTTGCATTCAATAACTTCTGTGTTCTTTGCCGTGGCGGCCGCGATAGCAGAGTTAGCAGCGGAAACACTGGCACAAATACAGGTTTGCCTCTCCTACTTAACAATATACAGCTGTGTTAATAACAAGTAAAACTGTAGACAAATGTCAGAAGTGGTCCCGGCGCCGATGTGCGGCGGTCCACTAACGCCATGGCGTGTTCCAGGGGCATGCTTGAAGCGGCTCTCCCACTCGGCTCAAGATTCACGCCAAGAAATGTCTTTTATTTCTCTTTTACAAAACCACAGACAACGATAGAATTATGTTGGAGGTTGAAAAACATAATACGGCATCACAGATCTTTTCTTTTAGGGACAACACCAGAAAAGAGAAGACATAGAGTTTAATTACAGGAGTGCCTCGAGTGGAAGGTAGAGTCTAGCTTAATTAGCACACGATTGTTCTATTAAGTACTTGTAGAGACGATACAATTTACAAGTTGGGCAGCAAGTAGGTCCGCTTCCCGGTGTGGTATGGTGCGTGGCCGAGGACGGAATAAAACCGGAACGCAGCACAGACGTGCCCAGCGGAGAATCGGAGTAAGGGTCAAAACCCCTCCATCATAACACATGCATACATATTACAAAGAACATTTTAATTAGGATGAGTTTCAGAAATAGAAAAAGTAAACTAAAATAAAATGTACACAACCAATAACATGCATCAATATCAGCCAATGGGGTATTTGCACATGGATGATTCTGGTATTTGGTCAATATATTTCTGAACTGGAAAAGAGGCAAGCCTGTGTGCCTAATAATTAGAAATAGGTGACATATACAGGAGAAGTGCTTTTATATAAAAATTACCACAAATAAGAAGGTCTAAAGCTTTGAAAATGAGTTTCACCTTGATTCCATCCAGATGAAGATAAGGTGACATTTTCAATCAGTACAACAGTGACCGATGTCATCAGATGATACTTGTGGAGCAGGTAACATTTTCACTGATAATGAATTTTTGTTTTGATGACTGGTAATATCAAAGGTACAGGGAACTAATAATAGAAAAAGAATATTAGTAGAGCTTGGTATGTCTCTCTGATAACATCATATAATGGTATTGGTTGTTTAAAGAAGCATTGAGTGGATTTAGGGGGATCTCTTGGCAGAAAGGGGATATAATATTCACAACTCATAACCCAAAACAAGTCATTTTCATTAGCATAGCAGGAGCCTTTCATATCTACAGTAAGAGTGGGTCTTTTCCCACGGAGTCCGCCATGCTGCACCGCCATGTTTCTACATTAGCCTGGAACGGACAAACTAAATGCGCCTTTTTATGTTATCTAAAGGCCACCGTAGGTTCTTCTACATCTGGGGTCTCAAACTCAAATTGACTGGGGCTGCTGGACGTAGAGTCTCGGTCAGGCTAGGCCACATCAAGTACTCCATAAAAAAAAAAAAAAGTGTTTAAAAAAAATTCCCCAAAAAGGACCACAACTGATCCAATCTTCTTTTATGAACAGTTTTTCAACATTCGTTTTTCTTCTAAACATGAACTGCTCTTCAGAACATAGGCTTCTCTTCTCCAGAGACCTGGCAGCGCTTCCTCTCACACAGCTGAGACACATTTGGCTTGAGGGAGAAAACCGTTTAAACTCTGTTTGGCTTAAAGATCTCCATCAGTAAGTTTGGACCTGTACTTTGACTTATTGAACTTCATGGTGGAGAAGAGCTTTTCACATGGATGTGCTCCCAAAAAGGCACATGGTCTGCGTAAACATCTTGGAGAACTCAGGGAAGGTGGTTGGCTATTCTCTCAAAAATTGTCCAAGGTTATCTGCATTTCCAATCTCTCTGAACTTGGCTTTAATTTCAGTATTGCACTGCAGGTCATTGAGCTCCATTGGAAGTGCAAGAGGAGCATCTTACACATTAAAGGAAAAGGGGTCAGCAAAAATGTCTCTGTGTGTCTTGAAGTTAGCAAACCTGCGATCAAATTACTCCTGTAGCTTCATAAACCATCAGCATACTTCTCACCACTGAATGGTGTGCCAACATCCGCCTTGCAAGCTGGGAAATGGCAGAGGTTTGTCTGAGAGCTGGGCTTCCCATAACACAAGTTTTGTGGAGAATGCCTTCACATTATCATGGGCAGCACTGACGACCTGCCCCTGGCCTTGTAACGTCTTCTTCAGTACATTCGGCTCCTGAGTGATGTCAACAAGGAAAGCAAAGTCCATGAACCATTTGGGATCAGTTAATTCAGAATCAGTCATCCCATCTTTCTCCATGAAGGCTTTCCCTTCTGCTCTCCACTCAAAAAAACTCTTCTGACTATGCTTTGGAATCACAGCGAGAAACTCCTCAATCACTTGTTGTCAACACCAGAAGGGCATGCTGCGCAGTGCCAGCGTTGTCTGTGCCCTCATCAAGAGCAACTACGTAAACTCAAAAACCTTTGGCTTTCTTACGGAGTTGATCATATATGTTTTGTGACAGGTCAGAAATGCGCTCTGCCACTGTGAGCTGAAAGGCCGATGTTGCTAAAATGACCCTTATTTTCCAGACAGACTTTACTTGCAGCAAGTAACATGCTCTTTTTGATGAACATCGCCTTCCTTGAGCTTTGACTACTGCTTCGTTCTTTGTTTGCTTTCTTGAATAAATGTTGTTGCCGCCATAGATATTTTTTAAAGAGTGGCCACCTGGTGCATTCTCTCATCTCCCTGGTATTGTGTATACTCCTCAGCATGTCTAGTTGTGTAATGACGTCGGATGTTATATTCCTTGCACACCGCAACTGAACCTGAAATAGCCTGTGCTCGTCGCCAACCTTTCTCTTTACGGCACGTTTTGAGACAGACATGAGGTTGGTAAGGTAAATTCTAGCTCATTCTTGGACTACTTGGAAGGGTGGCATCAGTACGGGACATGTGATAAGGCAGAGTGAGATTGTTAAGACACAACAATAAGGTGAAAAAGGAAGGAACAGCAGAGTGGATGAGAAGTCATGAGTTTACATTTTTAACCGAGCTGTTGGCAGATAAGTTTGAGTGAAGCCATACAGACTTGTGGTTCAGTAAGAAAAATCTTAGGCCCTGTCCTTTTTTCTATTTTTTATTATCTTCTTCTTCCCGACCTCAACAACAGGGAGAAAAGGCTGTTACCCGGAGTGGTTCACAAGCTTGATGAATGCTCATCTTGCTAAAGTTATGACTGAAGGTTGTTTACATGGATGCATACACTTTCACCTAATCCTGTTTACACAACTGTCTGTAGAGATTTACGAGAAGTTTTTCTCTGACAACAAATCACTTTTACCAGATGGCGGGTTTTGTGATCCCTTGGATGTCATCACAGAGCGCTTAACGGTTTCTGTTAGCTATTCACAATGTTACTGCTGCATGGCTTCCAGATTTTCCAAACTACGGAGCGGCCCAAGGCCTAAATTACAGAACAAGGGTGCTAATTGAGCAGCAAAATGAGTGCCGTTAAAAGGAATTTGTGCTAAATTGTTGTTATCCGGGTGCATGGGGTGTGAAATTCGTTGTCTAACTAATATATGTTATTGAGTTGTGTAGGATCCAGCATTTAGGGAACTTTACCCATATCAGGGACTAAAAGATTTTGGCCTCTGCTGCATTGATCTCCTGTGAGCCCCCTAGCCTTTTGGGATCATCAAATTGCTCAAATGCCACTTTAAGATTGGTCTTTGTATGTATGTGATAGTTGCCATACTTCCACATATTGCATACTACATACTGTTGTTTTGCAGCATCCTTTTCATTGCAGTAGCTGCTCGAATCAACAGCATGTCATGAAAAGTCAACATGTCATTGCAGTGCAACAGTTTTTGTAAACTCACAAAAATAGACATGGATACTTTTTTATAGCTTACTTTTTAATAGTGAATTTCATACCAGAAAGATGAATGACACTCTTTCAGTTGCTCAGCTTCCAGTCTACAACGATTATTATTTTTATTGTTATTATTTTGCTGCTGGCTTTTTTCCCCTAAAAACCAGCCAGAAAAACCTAAATTATTCATAATACTGTTGATAGGTCTGTTTTTGGTATGTCAGCGGTTTACATTTCACCTCCTATAATTTGATAAAGCTCCCTTTTAAAAATGTTCCCATTGTCTGGGCTGTCAGTGAAGGTACAGTATTTGGAGCTGTGGTCTCATCTCTTCACAGTAGGGTCTGTAAAATAGTGTCAAAGAGTGATAAATCTCCCAGCACAGCAAATATAGAAATCTCTGTGGGGCCCTGAACTGTACTGCTGTGATTTATTTATTTATTTTTATTTCATCTACTTGTAAAAGATTCAGGAGAATGATAGCGGTGTCAATTCAAGAACGGCTCAAAGTTGGAGGCCATAAAATTACAGATAAAATTGCCTGATTTGCCATTTGGTTAGCACGCCATTACTCAGTCGGACAGTGGCTTCTTGTTTGCTATTTGCTACCAAACATTAAATGGTCTATTGTTATGCCTGATTTATCTGTCTGCTAGATTTACGTAGATTCCTTTTTACTGTGTCAATTTAGGCAAGATGTAATTTGGGACTTATTGACCACATACAATGTCATTGCTGCTGTGCCCTCCAAGCCATGCAGCAGCCAGGTTTCTCTGGGGTCTTGGGGTCCATTCACTCCGAGACACATTCCACAAAGATCGGAATGCCTAAATCTTGTTTGAGCGCACATGCTGATCTAAATCAAGAGCCGGTATTTGTCACTTGATTTGCTTCAGTGAGCACCCACAGCTAGCACACAGAGACCTTGGATCTGGGTTTTATATTGCCGTTTTTGTAGGTGGGATGTTCATGCTGAGCTGAGACATTAGCAAATGTAATAATTCATGCCATGCTAGCAAGGTGTTTTTCCACTGTGTAGCATGACAAGGTGATATAACTCATACCTTGATGATGTGTGCTGGTTTGCAAAAATCTATGTAATGCCTTTCATGTGCAGCTCTTTATCTAACACCTCACTCTGGCTCTTTTTGCTTCCTGTCTTCCTCCCTGCAATATTTAAAGCTATAGTGTGCAACGTCCGTCACGTTCAAGCCATTGACAAATGAGTTGATACAAAGCTAGTCTATATCAACGGAGATTCATTTAGGGGTTGCTCTGGTGCCACTGGAAGTTCTGCTGGATGTCCCTTATTTTCAGCCAGATGGCCATTACCTTCCGCTTTCTTTGTGTTGGCATTCCGGTGGATTTCTGAGGAAAGTGGTTAACCGCTCCTCAGATCACTGCAGAGTAAATCCAGATACCTAGCCTAACAGCTCCACAATACTCCCTGTCTCTCAGTATGGTAATGTTTATAAAAAGGTGTCATCCGGCGGCATTAATGCGCAGAAGCATGAGTGATAGTTTTCACCGCTGGGAAAGAACAACGACAGTGTTCAACTGGGGAGATAAAGAGGACATAAAATCTTCTTCTGAAGAATCTTTTTTTTTTATAAACCTCCATGTCCTCCTTGTGATAAATGCTACTAGCAACTGCTTGGGCGAGGGGGGGTGGGGGTGGTGCGCGATCACCAAAGGATTTTGTCATGTGAATGTGCCGACAGTGTTTTTATCATTACTTAGATTTCTTCATGGGGTTGCCAGAAACTACGGGCTATAGCTTGAAAACTGACCAGTTGACCAAATTGTGAAGAATATGTCAATTTATTGGGATCCCTCTTTTTAGCTTCATTTTGGCTCTTTAGAAAACTATGGGCGACGTCATGGATACTAGTCATATTTCATACAGACAATGGTAAAAACAAGCCCAGACCCAACTGATAAAGTTGGCTTCAAGTTGAACACATGGAAAGAGTTGGAATTATTATCTAGAATATTGAATCAGAAGAGAGTAGACAAATTAAGGATGAACTTAATGTTTTGTGCCTCAAGGCCTAACAAAAATACTTATGTTACTGCGCATAAACTAAAAATTAATCACTAGATTGTTTGCTTTTCACAAATTGTACCTCACACCAACCCACCTCATTTGATTTGACTTTTAGGAAGCTTAGACTATTCCGACACATGCAACACATTTTCCACACAAACTCATTTGACACTTGCTGCTTTACGAGTTTTTTGTGAGCTATCCTGACAAACTGGGAGGCATTACTATGGCTAAGTACAAAAGCTGTTGTCAGAATACCTGAGCCCTGTCATTACTGTCACACTAATTTGTATGGTACAACCATTATTTCATTTATTGAGACATGAATGTTTGGTCACGTCAGGCTGTTGAAAGTGCAGCATTAATAAAATGGTTGCCGGGAGAAGAAGAACTGCAAATAAACTTGTTAGATGGAAACTGATTTTGCAGGTGCACATTTCAAAAGTGTCTGGTTCTCTCTATTCTGTCATAAAACATGGTGATGTAAAGTCAGTATTCAGAGAACGGGATTCACAACAAACCTTTACCCATGCTGCTTTTCACTCTTCCTTCTATTGTTTCTTTCCATTTAACTGTTGACACTAATGATCCTTTCATTCTAGGAACAATGCAAAGTTTCAAGAGCTGCACCTTTTTTTTTTTTTTTTCTTTCTTTCTTTCATGATTGTTAAATGTTCTTCTGCTCATCTGGACAGTGTGTCTTTAGTGGTTTGTCTAGTCAGGGAGCATGATGAAAAGCACGGTAGAAGTTGAGAATTTTTTTTTCTTTTTTTTTTCTTCTTTTTCTTCAAGTTAAACCCCCTGCCACATAAAGCTGACTTCAAGGAACTTCTATGGACAAAAGACAACCTAATAAACATTGTGCTTTTGGGAATAGTGCAATTCAAAACAGGCCAAACGCTATAGCAAATGCGCCGCTTTCCACTGACTGAATGCATATAAGTTCTTCACAAGGTGAAATGACTGATTAATAGTTACAATTTGTAATCCTAAAAAGTGTTACTAAAAGACAAACAAAACAAAACTATTTTGTTCTTTTTTTATATAGCTGTGACTCTATTTCAATGGTTGGCTGAATGGGTGGCTGGATAGTCAGTCCCAAAGGTTCTCTGGACTGCCTCCACCGCTAATTCAACATGCTGAATGGCCTAGAGGAAGATAATGTTGGATTATAATTATTGTATGATACCACTGTTCTCAGTTTTCTGTCCTGGAGTGACCCCTAAACGGACGGCTGCTGTGACGTGGCAAACAAGAAGGAAATGGACCAATATTCCATTAATCATGAACATTTAGAGCCAGGAAGACAACTAAGCTGTCACCCATTCATCTCTTGCCAATTTTTTCCTTCTATGCTTCTTGCTCTCTGATTCTGGCTTCCTCCATCCATCCATCCATCTCAATCTCACTTTATTACCTCCGTTTCCCTCTTGCCACTCCTACCGCCAACCTACAACCTCTAACCGTAGGTCTCTGGCTCCCAGTATTATTATCCTTATTATTATTACTATAATTCCTGTGGACAATTTTGTAGGCACGTTTTTACTGTAGCTAGGAGACATGAAACCCCTTGAAGTCAAACTTTTGGCTGTTAATACAAGCTTCTCCGATTATATAAACAGTTTATTTCTAAGGCAACTTTTGGAATTAGATTGTGCCGCAACAATATAATCTATGTTCCACTTATTTTTTATGAAAAGTGCAATACTGTTGAGAAACACAAACTTTTTTTAAAGATTCATTTTTGGATCTTTTCCCTTTTTATTATGGTGGATAGATGTGAAGGGGGGAGAAAGATGGGGGATGACACACAGCAAAGGCCTGCAGGTCAGATTCCGACCCAGGGCGCTGCAGGACTCAGCCAACATGGGGCAAACGCTCTTACTAGGTGATCTAGAGGCCGCCCTGAGAAACACAAACTTCACATTAAAGGGCTAGTCCTGATCTTTTGAAACTGGGTTGTATGAGGTTCTTCTCCTTAGTCAGTGTATATGTAACCAGTGTTTCTCACAGAATTAGCATCCACTTGTGTTGGTAGCTGACCCGGGGTAGGGGCTGCAAACAGTAAAAATGTTTAACTCAACAAGACGTGTTTTATATTTTATTTTTTATTACAGGTCATGAAACCGTCTCAATTGAATACTGATAGACGGCAGTGCGGCCTGTCGTGCAGAAAAACCGCAGCCGGAGCCCCGGCGGATAGAAAGCTCTGCATTTGTCAGCAGAAAATAAATATATAAATATCGGAAATAACTTCATAATTCTAACCATTAAACTCCACATTCACTCTAGCCGTCTTCTCTACAGGGAAAATGATTGGTGTGGGGAAAAAGAACTTGTTCTTCTTTGGGTTAATTTGCAGATCGCAAACCAAGTTTAATGCTCATACCGCCATTATTGAGAGAGAGAGATGGCGGCCAACATTGATTTTGTGGTGGGCTGCCACAAATTTATAAATGTATGGGAAACACTGGCTACAGTACATGGTGGTCGGCACGCCCCCAGTTTAGAGAAGCAGACAGGAGTACCGACACGGAAGCTAAGCAATGTCCTGCTGTGGACAGGGGCAGCATATTTGTTGTGTAAGTGTATGCTATATGTAGAATATTTTCACTGCTTTAACTTGCTGACAGACAGCCCTTTATGACGGGGAACTGAAGCTGTTAGCATTATTATAATCTGTGCTCTTTTCAAAACCACCACACTCTTTTGACAAAAGAGTAATTTTCACATTGCAGGGAATTTCTGGTCTACGGCCGCCTCGACCACTCCGTTTGTTGTGTGACTTTGGTGTTTTTAAAGATTTAGTTTGGATTCACCAAAGTCACACAATAGCAAACAAACTAACCGATCCAGCCAGCAGTGGACCTGCAACTCTTTTGCAACAATGGTGTCTGCAACACCATTTTGTGAAAGGAGTCTGGTGGCATTGAACAGAGCGATAAAACAGCTTCAGTTCCCCGTTGGAAAGGGCTGTCTGATGGTAAGGTAAAGCAGTAAAAATATTCTACGTAAAGTCTGCCCTACACAGATATAGATTTTTCTAAAATAAGGTTTGTTGCTGCCCCAGTCCACAAGGGTATACTGCTTAGCTTCCGTGTTGGTAACTGGCGGCGTTCCGACAGCCATCTACTGTAGGTAATACACCGACTATGGATAAAACATCATGCAACCCTGCTTCATAAAATCCAAGCTATCCCTTTAATACAAAAAGCTTGCAATCACAATGCATCATATACTGCTCCCATGGAGGGTTATAGATCTGGATTAAATATCTGCGATCTTTCTAAATGTCTTATTCCTCTTCGACACTCTTAAAACTTGCAGAGCCAAAGCAAATTATTTGGCTGGTTGAGCAGTAATGTTCCCTCAAAAGGTATTGATGGTACAATAAAACTTCCAGTTTTACTTGAAGACTAGGGCTCTTATTGCTGAGAGAGAGACACCTCACAGGTCAGTAATGTCTGGTTAATTTATATCTCACACAGAAAGATGAACTCTACAGTGAAGACGAAGCTCACATTGTCTGGCTGTGGGGAATTTTAAAGGCAATGGTGTTATTTCATAATGGTTGCTGCCTGTTTTTTTTGTGTGTGTGTGTGTGTATATGTATATATATAGACAGACTTTTTAATGTTTTCTTACAATGTGCTCGATTGTTATATGCTCCTACATTTATAGAGAAGAAAGAGGTGACTCAGAGTCTGGAAAACTACACCTCTAAGTGTCCGGGTGGAATGGAGGTCATCATGCTTCCTGATGGCCTGAAGCTCCCTCCGGTGCCCTTCACAAAGCTCCCCATTGTCCGGTAAGAAAGGAGCGTGACTGTTACTTTCATATATTTTGTCACACATTGGCTCAATTTTAAACTTGGTAAAAATATTGTCCAAATGATTTGTTTGGAGTAATTACAGTTCAGTAGCAAGCCATTAGTGCTAAATGATTGCATGAAAACACTGAATAGATAATTGAGGTTTTTAAGTGTCAATCACTTTGAAATAAGGCTTTCCACTAATCTTTAATGGAGTGTTAATTTCAAAAAGGGTAGATTTGTACCTGTTCTCTTTGGAAATTGTTGGAAAAACATACACTTGTTTAACTTCTTTCATTTGGAATTTCATTTTTGTCATTAAATCTCATCACGAGACCAAGACAGTCTGTTAAAACGGTTTAAATTCTCTTGCCTGTCTGTGGCATTGGTATGATCAATCTGGGTAATATTATATATATATATTTTTTAGGGCTGGGCAAGTTAACGCTTTATTATGGCGTTAACTCATTAATTAATTAACGCCGACAATTTTTTTATTGAGCGTTAACGCAGTTTTTATATTTCTTTATTATTGTAAAAGTTTGTTGCTCACAGGCTTTGTAAATACTGCAAAGTTGAATTTTCTTATCACCGGAGTACTTCCAGTCTGAAATATCACCTTAACAGTTGATACCAGCAAATCATTCAACGACACACACAGTGGCGCGAGGCTTCGGCAGACTACGTTTGATGCAGCGTGTGGGTAAGTTTAGATAAACAAAGGCAAGAGAAGCTAACAAATCTGATCGCTGCTGCGCCTTCTGATCATGTCCCCTGCTTTGCGCACGGTCTCCAACATTCTGTCACAGTTCTGTTACAGCGCGTTGGACAGTGTCCCTCAGTGTCTCTGCTTAACAGCGCGTTTGACAGTGTCCTACGAAGTGCAGAAAAGTTGTGGGGCTCTAAACCCAGTCCAGCAAAGCTGCAGAGTTAGAGTAACAACAGAACAACGTGTACATAAGAAGGAGTCTCTTATGCAAGACATTCTAACCAGATGGAATTCACCTCTGGACATGATAAATACATTATGTTTAAATTGAGATGTACACTAAATATTTTATTTAACTGCTACTTTA
>NC_048420.1:6135537-6147113 GCF_013103735.1 Etheostoma cragini | reverse complement strand
AAGACAAATTAATTCAGTGAATTAAGAATTGTTCCGCTTTGAAAGCCTGTGTTGCAAACGCAATTTTTACGTTCTGAATAAAACTTCAAATTCGAAACTGAAAAGTACAAAGTTCACCTGGAGCTCATAAAGCCCGGGGGTTTGTTCCATCAGAGATATTTAGAGTGCTCACAGCTTTTTTAGTTTGAAAATAATAAGGTAAATGTTTTTTTTCCACATACTGCAGTTAGTAGGCTACTTTGGAAGCAGCAGTGCTGGAGAGCTGGACACAGACCAAGAGAAACCAGGCAAAAAGTAGTTAAAAGTCTCCTTAGTCATTATTGCCTAACCATAAAGACTTTGATGTGTTAATGAGCAACGATAACTTCCTTTGCAAGAGTCTTTATCTACGTGCTAGATTACATTGACAATGCATCTCTGGATAAATTAATAGCCCCTGGTCCCCGAAATTAAGGAGCACACACTTTCTTCAAGTGTTTTTATCGGTTTGCTGACCATGTTACCTTTTACAAAGAGCGGTACTATAAATCCCTTGCAGTGTACTGTAATAACAATAAATATTCATCACAAACATTTGGATTATACTGCATAAACTGCTGTAACTCTAAAGATGCACCAACTAACTAAGCAGTTTTTCTTTAGATGTGAGGGCGACATGACCAGTTCTGGTGTGAAATGTGCCTTTTAATGCATCTGGTAAAATGACACTTACTCATGTCATTGTTGTGCGTTTGCCTGTGTTGCCCAATCTAGATCAGTGAAGCTCCTCAATCTACCCGTCAGTCTCCGTCCTCACAAAGTGAAAGGCCTGCTGGGACAGAATATGTCCACCGCCAGCCCCTTCATCTACTCACCCATCATCATGCACAACAGAGGAGAGGAGCGTTGTAAGAAGATAGGTAAGCCTAACATCACTTAATCCTAACGTACTATAGATTCTCACTAGCCTGTTCTCATGAACCATTCGTTCAAAAAGCTACGAAACATAAAGCACTTTTATTCGTAAGCATTCCATGTTTTTGGGTTTTTACTATTTTTGTTTTTATTTTTTTGCTGTATTCACTACATTGACGCTCACGGTTAAACGATTAACATGCAGGACTTTTGAGCCAGAGAGCGGAGTTCGCTTCCCAGGGAAAACTAAAGCCTTTCACCCAGGAAATGTATGTTCTTTAGGAGTGATTTAATCTAAACTATGATTTTATCTACTCAATTTGCTGCCTAATCTTAACTCTTATTGTGCCAAAAAACGCTCATATTTTGTGGAATAACATTTAACTGTAACAACCGGCAGCTCGCAGTGCTTTGTATCCGGCTCAAAGTCACCTATTTTCATGTAACTCAACCACCAACTAATGCTAATACAATGGAAGTCTGTGGCCGGAATCATGAAGCTCTGTAGGGACTTAAACAAGTAGCAATTGGCGCTCGGCGTCATGGAGCTCGTAGAATATCATACGGACCCGTTAATGAGTAGGCATTGTTCTCACACACAGACTGTACAAGCACCCACCATTTCGGTTTGTTAGTTAAAGGTAAATACTGACACCCAAGTGATTGAGATTTTAATGCTGGCTGGAAGCATTACGCTGAGGTTGTTGACATCTACACCAGGTGACACATGTTGTAGTATTAGGCCTTTTCTAATGAAGTCTTCTGCATGTGTGAAAACAGTTGTATAAAGTATTTGGTGGCAGGCCAATGGCTCAAGGCTACACACACCATCTCTGACCGCACTGTCAGCTGCAGAGTTGCATTGTGGGTAATAGAGCTCAACAGTGTGGTTCTGGAAGTAAAAATGCCATTCGTTCTCTCCATTTGGATTTTGATAATTAGCCATAATGTCGAAACCACTCACAGCGACCTACGATTTAAGATTCAAGATTCCTTTTATTGTCATTCAACAAAAGACAAATTGTTACTATTAACAAACAAGCATTGCTTCTTTGTAAAAACATGAATATAATCAACATTTTGAAACTCTTTATGCTCCTGTAGAAGCCGGAATTCCATATGAAATCAACCTCGATGTAAGAAAAACATGCACACCTACCACAATCCTAAGAGTAATAGCGACCTCTCTAATTGGTAGACCTGCTACTATTGAAGTCAATGATCGTTAGTGTACAGTCTTGTACCTTTTGCCTTGTTTGCCATTTTGTTCTTTTGCACTGTATCAAATGTTTTATGGTCACAATTCATCTTGGAGCTGTATGGCTTGGTTCTAGGCTTCAAACAATGGACACGCATTTAAGGAGACGTCAGTGGAAATATTGAACGGGAGAAAACATCACTTCCATAATGCGAGTTGTTAAAAAAGTGTGCGGTCACTTGGTAGGCGCTTGGTTTTGACAAGGAAGAAGGGATGGAATACAAAGATATGTCTGGTTCTGCTGCTTTGATTTGGTTCTTTTAGCTTTTTACTTAAACTGTCCATTGTGAATTCGACAATGTTGTAGGTGCTCAATCGGTGTACTTTTTTTAAAGGCTTATGCTTTTCATAAATATACTTTTAAGTTTCTTTGTTGCTCATCATATTTAGTGGTTGAACATCCATAGCAGCCGTTGACTGGTGGAAGTCTATAACCCATAGACAACTGACCAAGCTTGGCATCTGGTGATGCTGTCCCAGGTCTGTACTGCAGCCTTTTTTTAGTTAGATTGAGATCTGGTCAAGAGGATTTTACTCTTTGGTCCTTAGTTAGCTGGAGGATTTGTGTTCTTCGGAATATTCTACTTCCCATTTATTGATCTTGATAGCATCCTACCATGGCAGAAAGATAACAGATTCCTAATGGGGTTGACAGGGCACTGGTTTTAGATGGAACTCAGCTGCAGTGAGTACAGTCTCTTCACTTCAGGCTAATTGCTGTGTCCTTGTCAAACTAGATGAGCATACCACAAGGTTTACAATTCTACATTAATTATAGTTAATTAATTATAGGTGATATTGGCCAGCTGCTGTCATCTGTTATGTCTGCAATAGCATCTACAAAATTTGAAGTTATGTTTAATTCTATTCACCTGTACAAAAATGAAAAGTCTTGATAGCTACATTTACCAGTGAATAAGTGTATGGGAAATCTAATTGTAATCTGTAGACTTTACTAGGAAAAGGCATTCAAAATGGTCAGACAAAGAGATAATGTACACGTCCCAAAAACTAAATTTGAATGTTTATTTTTTTTTCCTAGGTCAGTTTCATCAAAGCAGTAACTCTTTCCTTTAATTATTTACATGCTGTGAAATGAACCCATGCTGAATTGTGTGAATATCTTCTAAATCGGTTTATAAAACATCTCGGTAACTAGATTAACGGACTGATTTCTTTTTCCATCAAGAAACATGTTGGCAAAAATAGCAAAATGAAAATAATTGAGAATTATTTTTAAATTGGGATTTAAAATTGCTCCACTCAATTGTGACATTATTCATTGTTTTTATTCCGTTGTGGCTTGTGTCTGCATTATGCCACGCATAAACAAAGCCTATCATCTTAACTAGTCCAATTTGAAATTGACGACTCCTTCTCATAAATGCCCAAACCATCCATCACTTAGTATGTCAGCAGCAGCAACAGGCTCAAGGCTATGCTGCTGTGATTCACCGCTGTCCTGACTGGAAACGGGGTGTATTAAAAACTACAGCTCATTTGTGTCCAAGTGGCTCCATTTCAGTGTCTTATGCAATCCCAGATGCCGAATCATCAAACAAAGTTCGATTTAGCAGTATACTGTCTTTGAATTGCAGTAAGAAAGTGAGGGGCTGTCCATTGGCTGGTGTTTCTTTGATACGTTTTGTTGTAGCCATCAACAGCAACAACAATCAAAGAATATTTTCATGTTGGAATTGCTGAGTCAGGAACATTGTGCAGGACCCTCTTCATCTTTCAACACTTTGAAGCCCTTTGAGGTTCATTTCTGGCAGAAGCTTACTACATATAACTATATACGTTTACATCAACTATATATATCTCTATATATATAGAGATATATATATATCTCTCTCAAACTTCTGCCAGAAATGAACCTCAAAGGGTCTATCTATCTATCTATCTATCTATCTATCTATCTATCTATGTAAAATGATTACTCAATGGTTTTTTGGAAAAATATTGCATTTGTAAACTTAAAAAACAGTGGACAAATTAACTGTGAAAGCGCTTTGAACTTTGAAATTTCCCTTAATACTTTCCCGTTTGATTTTTTTTTTTTTGTAAACTTATTTTGCATTGTAATCGTTTTATATTTTATTTTTATATGACGGGGACAGTGCATAGCAATAATCATTTCTGCAAACAGGCCAGAATTAGCCAAAAGGCTAGGTTTTATCTGCAGTCCCTGGCCAGGTGTTACAATAGGCTCCTTTTTATAAAAAGCAATGCTAGGCATCGTAACATGAGCACAATATAAAAAATATGACTACATGTACAGCAGATAAAATCACATTTCATTCTTGTCTTGTATACAACAACTAACGTCACATTTCATTTTGTGATTGTTAGGACACAGAATCAATATTGCGATCAAAATTTGATTAATTGCACAGTCCTAATATGTGCCACAGCTGCAAACCTTTACAGCGCTAGAGTAAACCATCACTTCCCACTCATTTATTTTGCTGATGGGCAACCAAAGTCTAGTATTAGTTGCTAGGCTCTGACTCTGAATTAGGGTGTTTGGACACTGAGTGAGTGAGTGTGTGTGTGTGTGTGTGTGTGTGTGTGTGTGTGTGTGTGTCTCTGTGTCTTCACAGTCTTTAAATCGCAACGCTTTGAATCTGATTGATGTTCAGCCATAAAAGAAGGGGTCCTCTAATGGGAGATTTTTTTCCCTCTAATTCCTCTGAGACTCAGTTTTAAGAACTGTGAAGTCTACAGCTATCTATTTACCTTGATGTGGGTGATAAACTATTAATTACTGTGGTATATGTGCATACAGGGAGGTAAACTTTACTAGTCTTGTAGGGCCAGGGACACAGTGCGGTCAGTGCGTGTCAGGACAGTGACACATTTCACATTGTGTCACCTTGGATTTGAAATTAAACAATAACTATGAGGTTTAAGTGCTGACATCCAGCTTTAAGTGTGCTTTGGGGCGTTCACATCCACAGTAAGTGAGCAGGACCTGTTGCCCTTTTTATTGTTTTCCCCCAATTAAAGAATCATTTCAGAATAAGGCATCAGGGCAGTGATCCCAGACATCCAGAGTCTTTTGCTTAAGGCAAAAAAGATTTATCAATGTTCTCTTCCGAAAACAACACCAAAAATCCCCCCCCACCCCCAGACCAACATTATGAAACGTCTGTAAAACTGTAGACCGGACACCTCTGATCGCAAACGACATAAATGATTACTTCATGATGAGTTTTAAAACACAATTATTTTTAATGTGCAAAACTTTCCCAGAGCCCAGAAGTTTTATGGGCCAAGGGGGACTAAGCAGGCAGGAGCAACTAATGTCCAGTGGGCTACACAATGTAAACGCAAACTAGGAAGTGGGAATACCTTTTGTATTTATGCATTTGCAATTTTAAATCAAATCAGCTTCTGGCATTTTTGATATTCATCTCTTTCTTCTCAGGGCTCCATATCCTCTCCATAATCAGCCTCCTTGTCATACTCTGATTTGGTGTGTATTTTCCTTCCAAATAAGTTCCCTATTAAAAGGTTTGATTTCTTTAATGAAAAATGATGAAAATTCCAGAACTTACAGAGCTAATATTATGCTTTTGTGATCTTTCCCTTTTCTTTGCGTTGTAAATGTTTTCTGTGCTTGTTATATGTTTACAAAGTGAAAAAGCCCAAAGTCCCCCCCCCCCACAAAGGGACTTACCATCTCTACAGAAAATAAACTGTCCACAAACTGCTTCAAACAGCTCTGCTGTTGTCTTAACTTCCTTGACTTCCGTCACTTTGTAACTCGCGTTATAATGCTTGCCTAGCTGCTAGTTTGGCCCGCCCTCAAACCAAGCTAGTTAGAGTGGAGGCCCGAAGATGCTAGCTACTGCTCATGTGCAACTCCCCACAAAGATGGGATAGATGTGAGATGACTCAATCTGTAGCTAAAAACAGAGAGTTCAACACACAGGGTGAAAAGAGGAGCAGCAGCAATGTGCAGTACAACAAAAATATGGTGTGTTTTGAAAATGAAACCTATTCTGGTAAAACAGGGCTTGAGTCAATATTATTTCGTCAAAGTACTATTTCTAAAGCTAAAACTAAACTTATCATTTTTTCTCCCTACACTGGTGCATTGCACTCTTCTTGTTTAAAGTATTAACTAAATGCCCTCCAGAAATGTCTGAGCCGCTAATGACTAGTAATTTCAAATGAATGTGTATGTATTATTTAGTATGTAAGATGAATATTTAGATGATTGTTTAACAGAATATTTCTCTGTAGGTTTAACAAAATATTTCTCTGTAGGTTGCAGTAACACGAGTAGAACATCTTCAGTTCTTTCTCTCATCCAATAAAAGATGATTTTTCTACTGTACATGAGAGACCATTTGCCAAAAAATGTATTTGCCCTTTAGGGAGCACAGGCAATGTTTCACGAACCATGCAGCCATGCGTTGGCTCAAAATATTCATTATTGCTTTCTGCGATGTGTTTTGAAACAGATGCAGCCCTTGGAGATCATTGCAGAAAATGCTTGTCTAAACGTGAAACAAAAAACTGATATTGCAACGCCACTTTTGCGTTTTCTCTTTAGATCGTTTCAGTGTAAACATAGCCTTAATTGGCTGGCTATGAGAGCACGCCTGTGAGCCAGGGATGAGGTCGTCTGGGGCTTTCCAGATATTTAAATCACAGATATCTTTCTTTTGACTGAGTTAATTTCCCAAGCTGCATGGCTTGAGTTTGCCTTCCATAAATCTCTTTTCCTGCAAGGGGTCTTAGGTAGGATTTTCAGGTGCTCTTTTGGAAGTCTATTCACAGCAATGGACTCTTCAAATGGACTACAGAATGGAACATTTCAAAATGGAGATGGGAATGGCTGCAGTGCGACTAAAGTAGCTTCTCAATCTAATCAACCCTTTCAACGTCTCATTCAGGAATGATGGATACTGCTGTGCAGAGCTTTAATTTCTTTAAAGATTCTTTTTCTAAAAGTAAGACTTGCGCTCTTTCTAAAATCCTGGTTTTCCTCTAAAGATGGAGCAGCCATAATTAAGGTTGGGTACCTTTTTTTTCACATCTGAACCAATACTAGTTCCGATACCAGTACCTGAAATCCGGTTCACGGTACCCAACGGTACTTTTTTCGGTACTTTCGCTTAATTACAAACAAATTATTTCAGTTGTAAATATAATTCCAAACATATTATCTTAGAACATTGTGTTATTTATTTAGAATGTTTTACACTGACAGAAACCGTGAACAATATAAATAAAACCCATCCCTCTCTCCTCCCCAAACCCCTTCCCTACAACCTATTAAATTTAATAATTATTAATTTCTTACTCACTGTAACCTTTATTCTTGTATTTGTATATTATTATATTGTAGTCTGTTTTATCTTCATTGTGACCATTTTTAAATTGCCTTGTTGCTGAAAGGTGCTGTAGAAATAAAGTTGCCTTGCCTTAAAACCTCAGCCTGTCAGTCAGTCCCCAGGTCAGAGAAACCACTGTAGTGAACCAATACTTGGTAGTACCGATGTGATTCCGTCGGTACCGGTAAAGGCACTGGGTTTGGTACCCAACCCCAGCCATAATGCATTGCTACCTTAGCTGTTACAGTTCCCATTTCTCTGGAGTCGATTTAATTAGGTCCTAACATAAGTTGATCTCGTTGTCCCTGCTGTGAGCGCATCACAACAGCTCAATAAATGTCATTATTGGAACTAAAAATGACCCATTGAAATGGAAAGGTCCTATCACGCCCCTTAACAGCTCCAACAATTCAAACTAAAGTGATTCCCCTCGGTATATTAAATGTGTATATACGCTACGTGGTCCAAAGCATATGTACAACCGCACATTACACTCATATGTGATTACTGAACATCTAATTCCAAACCCATGGGCATTAATATGCTGCTGTAATGGCCTCCACGCTCCTCAGAAGGCTTTTTTATATGGTTTGGAACCTGGCTGCAGAGATTTGCTCTTATTCTGCTATTAGTCTAAGCATTAGCCCCGCTGAAAAAAAGGAATAATTTCAATGAGGCCTCTTTGACTCTGTTTACTTGGTTTTATGATACGTGGCAAATTAAATCACACAAGTCGTCAGTGCTAAATACAAGACTTAACGACCACCAGACTTATGCTGATCTGATCACTTAAATCACGATATCAAGGTGGTCTGGGACGCGTTTGACCACACATCTTTTGTAGTGTAAACGTTAATGTGTCCTGATGAGTCTCCAACAAGGCCATACAGTAACACAAAAATACATCATCACTGCAGGATGTGGTGGTTGTTGTGGTGACCGTGCACCAAACTCTTTAACTTGCCCATTGCACAAAGAGTAAGATGAAGTTTTGTGTAACCGTCCATCGTTTTTTTACCTCGTGAAGGAGATGTATTTGATTCTGCTGACAGCGATATGTCCTGCTGTACCAACACAAATGCTAAAGGGATTGACAAGGGTGTGGGTTTAATGATTGTGCGCAGGTCCTTTGAACTTCAAGCTGAAGTGACGTAGTCATGAAGTGAAAGCACTTCGGACTTTCATGAAGTGAAAGTAGTCCAATGGGATTTTGGATCACAGATTGGATAAAATCTTGGAAATGGGTTTTTAAAAGCAAAAGAGGGATTCCCAATCAAATCAGATCATGTAATCCGATTTTAGATTTGATCTGAATCAAACCTTCCCTTTGGTTTTTGAAAACTTTGACCTTGATTTGGAAACAAACAGGATTATCCTGATCCCGTCAGAAGGGTGTATTTAGTTGTGATTTTTTTTTTTTTAAGTTATCACAAAATAAATGTTTACTGATGGTCTAGACATTCCTTTACATTTGAAGCGTTTATGAAGCATGTCACATCTAATGAGATATGGACTATTTTATATTTTTTGTATTGTTGTTTAACAATATAACAAAGGTTTATGTTGATTACAGTGTTTCTGTTTCTTAAAATGAAAACAAACAATGGCTATTCTGTGATTACCTGTCTCTTTTTCTTTTACTAGACTTCCAGTGGGTTCAAGGAGATGTTTGTGAAGTACAGCTCATGGTCTACAACCCCATGCCTTACGAATTGCGTGTGGAGAACATGGTAAGTGTAATTTATTAAACTTTATTACACTTCAAATGTACTGTAATGCCATGCTATGCGATTGAAAGGCTTGGTAAATGGAAATATTTGAATATCTAGCACCAGCTTTGTGAAAACAGAAGGATGCTGACTTGCTTTTCTTGCAGTAGTAGTACAAACAGTCCCTCTGCAACCACCTGAGTAGTGCAAGTGATGAGGCGTTTATAGTCATCTTCAATAGCCTAATTAAGGGCAAGGTAACATCTTATTTTGACAGCTTAATATTTTAACAATTGTAGAAGAAGTATTTTTGTTCCCAATTGTTAGAAAACATCACCAGGGAGAGGCACGGCCCCTGTAGTTCTATTACTTTTATGGTTTCACACACCATCCTGTGAGACCAGGTTCTGTATTGAGGTAAACATAAGGCAATTTGGCTCTCCTTTTCTTTGCACAATACACTTTAAAAAGAGCCATCAGACATTAGGCAGTGCAAAAATAATAGTGCTTTTTAAATTCAGAAGGACCACCAACTGTACTGTTGACCTACACTTGTGCAACATCCATTTCCAATTTATTGTCTTTGTCAGTCCCTTTACCACTCCTTCTCAACACTCCACTTGAGCCACTTATCAGGTTCAAGGGTGCAAAAGACTACCACATAAAGTGTTCTTCCTGCTCACTGCTGTGTCTGTTTATGAATGCAGCAATGTAGGACAAGGTAATCATCATGCTCAATAAAAGGCCAGCAGGCGGAGGCCTACTTTCAGCTGCTAGTTGACAGCAGCACACACAGAAGCTCACGCAATGTACTACCTGTCAGAAGTGATGTTGCCTTTAATTATTTGGAAAGTTGGATACAAATTGCCATGAAAGTTTGGTGGCAGAGTGTGAACGGAGACAGCGGCCTCTTTATTTTGGCGGCTGTCTCCGAGCTGATGCCAAATAGACTTGGACAGGTCTCGCTGGTTGATTTAGCCTCCCTGCCTCGTCTGATAATGGCACATGCTGTTACAGACACAGGAAATTCATGCCGCCTCCGGTTTGGAACATCTGGAAAGTGTTTAGTAGGAGTAATCTTAACCAGCCAGTTGTCTGAGTGTGCATTTGTTATATTACTCCAGTGAATTTGCCAAATATTTCGTCTGATAAATATTGTCTGACTAGATCACAAAGTGTGGCTGCAAAAGAGAAAATTGATGAGTTTATTTCACGTAGACAAAAGAGTGACTTTTTACAATTAAACAAATAATGATATAGAACTTAAAAGCAAAATACAAATCTGTTCCATAAAAGTGGGAAATTATTTATTTTGATATAGTTTTGGGTTGATTGATCAAAATGAATCAAGTAATGTATTAATTGATAAACACAATATTACAACAACAATTTTGATACTCCTTAATGATTTATGTCATATCAATCAAAAAATCCAAACATTTGCTACTGCTGGCTTTTACAATGTGATTTGTTGCTAAACAGCATTGTGAAATAAATATTTCTTTGGTCACCTTGAACATTCTCCTTTACCCATTCACTAACCTCCCGTAACCCTCACCTCTGGCCAACAATGCACATTATTCAGAAAATATAGAATTATCAAATGTAAATGGCAGGCTGAACAGGGCCAATACAATTATGTATATACATATAAATAAATAACCACAAATAAGGAAAATAAAACAATCAAATAAAAGATCTCCAGGTGGTATTACATCTTCAATAGCTGTATGTCATATAAATGAACCTGTGTCAAAGACAGGCGGGCCTCTTGTTCATCAAGTTGCCAGTTAAAATACATCTTTACAGTTTTATAGACAAAGCAAATAACAAATGTGTTATAAAAAGCAAAGGTTAGTAAGTCTACAGGAACAATGACGACGGTCTTTCTGATTGTTACAAAGTTTCCTAAATTACTTTAATATCAAGAATTTAGCATTACAAATGTTTTGAAGAACAATGTTGATTAAAGGATTTTGATGGCTTTGAGTTGTGTGAGAAGTCAGGTGGCTCAGCAATAGAAGGACTCTAATAAGAATGCTCTGTGGGCCCAAAATTGCAAAAGCCTAAAAAATGCACTAGATTGAAGTGCCATCTGAAGTTCACGGAGTTACGGTTCTTCTTACGAAATAGGAGCTGCCGGTTTGCAGAGTTGTTGCGAGATCAAATAGTCAATCAGATGAGGTCAAATGAGGATGTCATTAACTCTCCCACCTGCAGGTGAATTGATCAGGTCACAGATGGAGGCTGAGGCCATATATGGCAGCCTGGAACCTCAGGTGGTGCAGACATCTATCTGCTGTGTATAAACCAGCTCAGACCGGAGGAGCATCTATCTGCTGTGTATAAACCAGCTCAGACCGGAGG
>NC_048420.1:6123201-6135437 GCF_013103735.1 Etheostoma cragini | reverse complement strand
ACCAGAGGAGCGTATATTGGCTGTGTATAAACCAGCTCAGACCAGAGGAGCGTATATTGGCTGTGTATAAACCAGCTCTCTGGAGTACACACAAGGTCACTTTTCCGTCTTCCGTCACCAAGGTGATCCTGTAATTTAGCTCCTTCACAGTCGGTACACGACTTCAGCACTAATACCCAGCTTTGTTTTGTGCTTTATTGATTATTCTACAAAGTGGAGGGTATTTTTTTTATTTCTATTTTTTTACACAATCCCCAACCCCACCCTTTTTATTTTTAGAGGGGTTACTGTCTGATGCTTCTGTCTCCCCTCAAACAAGAGTGGGATATTTATTAGCTTTTTCTTAAAATGACAATTCATGTTTTTAGTTTTTATCTCTTTACTGAACCTAGGTCAGCTGAGTTATTTGCAGTACATATCGATTAATCACTTGCCTCAGTAAGAATTCAAGGAAATAATATGAATCATATTGTATGATTGAAATGTGTTGGTTGGAGACAAGATGGCGTTTTTATTTAATGCCTAGTGTTGCAATTTTGAGCCGATTCTTACTAAAATAGATTTCTGTTTTGGGAATCTGTGTTTTTTTATTTTTTCTGGCTTTCTCTGCATGACTTGTTTGTTGCTATCAGCTGTGCAGTACGCAGAACAAAGAAATAATTGTGACCATAAATGTTAATCATCTGACTATCATAGTATTAGTTAAAGCAAAGCCAAAGGTCAGCTGCACACTGTCAGCGTGCAATGTGAAGTCAATCCAGAGCAGCTCAGACAATACAATGCACATTCTCTAATCGTTATTGTAAGTGAAACAGGCTAACTAACCTTTTCAATGCTGGATGCAAATGAACTATTTCCAATAGGTTAACACTGATACTTCTGCTATCCAATAAAGGCAAATAATGTCCTGAAGTGAATGCAAGGAGAGTTTAAATCACAGCAGTGGCACCTCAGAGGCCCAGCTCTCCGGCAGCCTTCCCTCTAGTGAGGTAGTGTCTGCTGTTAGGGATTGATGCAGTCATTACGTCACCTCAGTCTGCCTCGTGCAACCAGGCAGTGTGTACTGGGAATGTAAATAAAGTTATTCTAATGGGGGCATGAGTGAACATTCAGAGAAAATGTTAAAGGCACATGAAGGGCTTTTCTGACTACAAATAAGACATATGGTCTGCTTTTGTCATTGCAGGCAATTTGACAAGTATATTATGTTATTCGATTGTATTTATTAATAAAAACATTTTTAACAGACTATTGAGATCCTGCATTTGACATCACAGCCTAAAACCACACAATTTCTTTTAAACAAATTTAAAGTTTTGAATGAATTGCAGGATACATCTTTTACTTATCGATATCGCTGTGACCAAGATAATGTAATAACACAAGTACACAGCCTTTGAAGTAAACCACGCCTTAGTACAATGGATATAAGTGGCCAAACCTTTTAAAACAGGACCCAAGTTGAAGGAAACCAGAATTATTCTTTGAGAAATTCTTTTATATAATTGGTATTTCTACATTTACTACAAAAGCTTTCATGAAATGGATCAGAGTTACCCATTGGACAGCCAGCTCGAGATGGCATGGAATGTTCTGGTCTCTGCAACGCCCATTGAGAATTCGGACAGCTGAAATTCAAAGCTGTCTGATCCCTCTTCCCTCTTTGTTGTGATCTGTAGGACTTATTTTCAATCACTTCTCAGGCTCACATGGCTCTCAAGTGGCCATTTACCATGGAGAGCAATTTTCTCCAATGGAAATGGCCATATCAGGCTGACGGTGATTTAATCTTCAAGACATCATGGGTAGATTAAGATGATGAATCACATGAAACAGTTGGAGAGGTACTTCACACGGAACTGTAACCGGAGAATCAGTCAGCATCACATCACTCTGCGTTATCAAAGGGAAAACTGAGAAAGAATTAGGGCCTTGTTTGCATGCAATGCACAAAGAACCGAGAAGTTTATTTGGATGTTTCCATTGTTTTGAAAATCTGATAGCTGTACAAAACATTCTCACTATGGTGCTCTTTGTGATGGGAGCATTTTTTTCCCCACACGGAAAACAGGTTTTTACATTTTCATTCTTTGTTGAATCAGATGTATAGGCGGAAAATAAACCTTTCTCCTAATAATCACAAAGAAACATGTACAGCTATGGACTTATTGCATGCTTGTGCTAACACAGATTCAATGGTTTTCACAATCTCTTTTGTTCTCATCTTTTTATTTCAACTGGCTCATGCCATCATTTGCCATCATTTGACTTTTTCCGTTTTGTGTTTGGTTTTTGCTTCTATATGTATTATACTTCTATCTTTTCTTGTTTTCAGGGTTTGCTGACATCTGGAGTAGAGTTTGAATCCCTGCCTGCTGCGCTGTCCTTGCCTGCAGAGTCTGGCCTGTACCCCGTCACTCTGGTTGGCGTCCCATGTACAGCTGGCAACATCACAGTCAATGGTGAAGCCATCTGAAAACGGATTTGTTTTCCAGTACTCAGATGTTGCACAAAATGAATAATTGAATGAATGAAAAAACAAAAACAACTTGGCTTCTGTTCTTCAAAACATCACCCACTCATTCCCTATATTGTGTATTTGAACCCAGGTTACCACACGTCAGTGTTTGGTGTAAACAGTGATTGCCTGTTGGAGGGCCTGCCTGCTGTGAAGACTAGCGGCTGTCTGGTGGAGGTCATTCCCTCACTTCCTCGTCTCCAGCTCAGCACATCACTACCACGGTCAGAAACTCTCTGAATTTGCAACACAACATCATGACTTTGCTTAAACATACACACCCACTTTCCAGTGGCAAGTTATCTGCACACATTTTGAATTTGAAACATACAATTTGAAAACATACACTTGGCGTGTTATCACAAGAAGAAAGCGACATCTGATTTTAGGAAACGTGACACACCGTTGGGTTTAGGAAATGAAGAACCGGTTGGTTTTAGTAAAAAAAGAAACCTACGGTTGAGTTTAGGAATTGTGACACATGGGACGCAATCCCTGGTCTCCTGGGTGAATGTCCTGGGTTTTATTCCTCTTGATCCCGACCACCCTCCCTACACAGATTTTTGCCCTTTTTATACTTCTCGCTATGGGGTAAATTCACATGCAATCGCAAGGTATTGTAAGTCAATGGAGGCAAACTGCATTAATAACCGGCTGAAAAGCAAGTTTGCCCCTTGATAAAACGCCAATAATGGCATACAAAGTGGTGTGTCATACATACACCATTTCATGAGATCAGTCTGCTGAATTTGGGTATTTTCATGCTCATGTGTTTAACTATTTCCAACACAACATAAAGGGGGCTACACATTTATGTTAATACAAAGTTTGGTAATGCCCACACTATTTAAACACTAGCTAACCGAATCATTTGACAAGTTTACAGGGGGAGTCCCTAAGTAGGACAGTGACACATTCTTCTTTTTGTAGACTCCAGCACAATGGATATGGAATGAGTTTCAGATTAAAGTGTGAGGTCAAAGGTTGAACTTCATTAGATAAACTGATCTAATGGGACCAACATTTATATAACGAATGATTTAATTAATTATTCATTATATTTACAATCCTATATTTATTGGACCTTCATTATGGTCTCTTTAGTAAGTGAAATACATGCTCAATTCACTTAACCTCACATTGTTTTTATTCCGCTCATGGAAACAGACAAATTTTATTATCCAACCATAAATCATTTGCTGTATTTCATCACATATCCATGATCGGAAAGGAGGCAAAGACAAGAAATGTATTTTACCAGACCCTTATTCATATGAGACAACTAACAGAAATAGATAGACTGTTTGTCATTTATCATTATGTTTTACCGAGAAAAGAGAGAGAGAGAAGACCGAGATACGTTATTAAAAATAATAGTAATATAAATAAAAATAAAATACTGTTCTGGCAACTTCAATTTTTTTTCTCTTGTCTTTATAAATTTTGTGTACTACCCATTAAAATTGAATTTAGTTCTGGTGACAGACTGTACAGACAAGCATATTGGCCATAAAAGTATAAAAAGGGCAACAAGTCCTAAACTGTTCATGTGAACACCCTTAAAAACCGTTAAAGCTGAGAGTCAGCACTTTACCGTCATAGCTGCTTTTTCTCTTCATATCCATTGTGCAGGGGTACAGAGTCAAAACAATGAAAAATGGGTCAGTGTGTCATTGGCCTATTTGAGATGTTGTCACACACAAATCCTATCGGGGAATGATCAATCAACATCCTTTAAATCCTCATATGCCAGATTAATGACCTGAAAGTAGCCCAGAAATTTGTGTAATTTAAAATAATCCAGACTGTAAATTGTTGCTGTTCTCATATGACCTGCGTGTGCAAGCGACTGGTTTTGGTTAACGTTTCAATGCCATCAATTTTTTAATGTTCAAATCCGAGTTTAAAGGGTAATTAACAAGTAAGTATTGCACATTTAACTCAAGCACTTTCCAGGCTCTTGTGCATTGAAAGACTTAAAAGGTCCAGTGTATAATTGTCGCGTACCGACCCTGGCAAGTTTGAAGAAGGAAACATGGGGGACCACGTGTGTTCAAAATCCAAATTTCAGGAACAAGAGTCCAGAAAAAAAAAATGTATATTGAAAAGAGCGAGAGACCGGCTTTTTGAAGCGTTGCGGCTACCGTAGCTGTAATACATACTTTGATCTGCGTAGAGTTGAGTTGATTGCAGTGTATGATCTCAACGCTTGATGGGAGAAAGTACTACACTTTGGACCTTTTTAAAATGCAACAATACAAACCAATCAAACCTTGGCTGCTTAACTTGTAAACTGATGATATTTGTAACGGAGCATTTTTTTCTCCTATGTTAGAAACAGTTGCAGTCCTCTCTCAACTTAAACATCAGAGTAGCAGGTGAACTTGTTTTTGTGTACGGTGAAATCACATTTTTGTAAAAGTAGGAAACACACCTGGGGCGGCTGTGGCTCAGTGGCAGAGTGGTTGCCTGCCAATCGGAAGGTTTGTGGTTCGATCCCCGCCCCTGCAGTCATTGTCGAAGTGTCCTTGGGCAAGGCACTGAACCCCTAGTTGCCCCTGGTGCTGCGCATCGGAGTGTGAATGTGTGTGAATGTTTATCTGATGAGCAGGTGGCACCTTGTACGGCAGCCCCGGCCACAGTGTATGAATGTGTGTGAATGGTGAATGTTCCCTGTAGATGTAAAAGCGCTTTGAGCAGTTGTTAAGACTGGAAAAGCGCTATATAAATACAGCACATTTACATTTACATTTACATTTACATAAGAGGAGAAATCATGGGTTAAATTACTACAAGTAAAGCACCCTGTTGGAGTGTGTTAAATCATTCTCATAGGCGAGCTGCTGAAAAATCCACTGTTTACTGTAGGTCACGTCTGTAAGTACAGCACTTCACCAGCTTTTGATGTGGAAAATGTTGTCTCCAGTGTTGGAAGCGTATCGCAGCAAATACATGAAGCAAATAGAATACTAATGCTATTCAGTATGCAGTCTGTTGGATGCTCTTGCTGGCTCCACAGGCAGACCTTCAGCTTTGACCTCAGTTGAAGAGGTGCCTCATAAACGTCTCAGATATCCTTTTGCCTCTAGCACAAAGTTTCAGTCTTGCAGCTTCCCTTTTTTTTCAGATTACTAACATCAGTATTAAACATCTAACATTCTAAGATTTTAAATCCTTTCAGCATAGGTCTGCTGCATGCCTTCAGCCATGTTTTACAATGGTCTAATGCTCATTCCATTTCAATATTATGGCTTGCACAGTGCTCCTTGGGATGTTTAAAGCTTGGGAAATCTTTTTGTATCCAAATCCGGCTTTAAACTTCTCCACAACACTATCTCGGACCTACCTGGTGTGTTCTTTGTTCTTCATGATGCTCTCTGCGCTTTAAACAGACTTCTGAGACAATTACAGAGCAGGTGCATTTATATGGAGACTTGATTACAAACAGGTGGATTCTATTTATCATCATTAGTCATTTAGGTCAACATTGGATCATTCAGAGATCCTCACTGAACTTCTGGAGAGAGTTTGCTGCAGTGAAAGTAAAGGGGCTGAATAAATTTTATTTGTTAAAGTTTGAAATATCCTTATCTTCATAATTGTGTCTCACTTGTTGTTGATTCTTCACAAAAAATTAAAGTTTTATATCTTTGTTTGAAGCCTGAAATGTGGCGAAAGGTCGAAAAGTTCAAGGGTGCCGAATACAATACAAGGCACTGGAGATAAAGTAGCACAGACTGCACTCCAAAAAAGCCTCACCTCCTTGCATTCCCAATACATATGCATGTATGAGCCTATAAGTCCATCTCAGCACAGGGTGTAGATTGGAGATGTTAAACGTTTCATGAGAAAGTTTCTCCTAGGAGTGAGGTAAGTCATGTGGATATAATTGAAATGGATCTTTTGATGTTCTGGTTTTTTAGAAGCAAAGACCATCAAGGACCAAACCTTATCCAAGTCCAGTGAATCACCTTCGCTGTAGCGTTCCAGATCGCTAGGCCAAACATAAAATAGGAAGGGTTTTATAAGAGGCATCCCGGATAAGTGAATATATGGTACTCCATATGCTTTCATAGAGGATTGTAGTTGAAAGTACAGAAAAAAGGATGTTCCATGCAATTGGTAAGACATTCTCAGATCTTTAAAGTCATGAAGCCTGTTCTTGTTATACCCATAGAGCTCCATTCCGGGGATGAGAATGAGACCTCCCCAGTGTGTAGGGAACATTTGTTAAAGATTGGACTATTCAGGTGCCATTTACATGTACTCTTAGATTCCTTCTAAGCAATAAGCCATGTTCATCAGAGGAAACTCATTATGGGACCAAGCCACAGCTTAGCTTATTTCAAAGGGACAGTGGAGTAAATCAGATCCTCCAGTCTGTGGGGATGCTAGGTTCTGATCTATAGGTTTCTAACAGAGATCAGAATTGGGGTTAGGCCAATCTGTGAGTGGTATCAAAAACATATACCAAAATAATATTTAAAGTAAGGCACAGAAAGACCACCATCTGTTTTATTCATTGAAGTGTTGTCCAGACTAGATTAGACTAAAAGTTGGACCCTCTTCCAGTAATCAGTTGGGGGTGGTAAGGGCAACATAGAAGAAAGGAAATGTATGCGTGGTAAAATCTCCATTTTAACAATTTACACACAAGCTTGTAATGATTTTGGCAAGTGAAACCATCTATTGAGATCTGCCTCAATTTTATTATAGATGCCCTGAAAATTTGTATTGGCTATATCAGGGCTGAAAGATTATGGCCAAAATGATAATCACGATTATTTTGATCAACATTTTGATCCCGATTATTCTCAAGATTATTTGTTGATTTTAAACAAAACAAATGTTATTGTCACATAGGCTATTTATAACTGCGAGAGGGAGTGTGATGGACGCTACTCACAGAGAGACGGCTGACTCATTATGAACGGGTCCAGCACGGGTCAAATGGCGGATACACACGTCGTGTGTATAAAATGTCTGTATTGTCACAGCGCTGCATTTTTATGAACTATGATATTCTGGCCATGGGTCACATCTCTGGCCCTGATCCAGCAGCTCCGTCTCATACGCTAATACTCTACGAACTGAAGTTAGTTGCATTCAATAACTTCTTCTGTGTTCTTTGCCGTGGAAACACTGGTACAAATACAGGTTTGCCCCTCATATTTAACAATATACAGCTGTGTTAATACAAAATTTAAACTGTAAACAAATGCCAGAAGTGTGGACCGGCGGCCGCTGGCACGGCACAGCTTTCCAGAAGAAATGGGTCATGTAACGCAAAATTAAACCATATCCATATAAACAGCATTACAGCGGATGCCGAGGTAATGCGCTCAGGTTCAATTCTCAAAAGGGAGAAGCGCCGATTTGGTCCAATTGATTTCATATCCAGACAGAGAGCTAAATTTGTGAAAAGTATCCAACATATGCACTAATGATATGGTTGCTCTATCAAAATATAACAATATATCATAAAGTAAAAGTTATGGGGGAAATAAATGACAAAATAAAAATAAATGGGCTTAATGGGCATCCCTGTCGGCACAAGTGTGATACATTTAACTTGTATGATATGATGCCCTTCGTGTTCATCATTGCAGATGGGTTATTGTATAGTAGTTTAAATTAATTTAATAAAAGTTGAACCCAATTTAAAGCGCTGTAGAACCATCCACACGTATTCCCTTTCAAGCCTATCAAAGGCTTTTTCTGCGCCAAGGCTCACTACTGCACAGGGAGAGAGAATATCCTTGACAGCATGAATTACATGAAGCAGACGCAATACATTGTCAGACGCAAGTCGTGATTTCACAAAGCCCGTCTGTTCACTCTTAATTAGTTTAGTTACGTGGGGTTCTAATCGCTAGGCCAGTATACGGGCAAAGATTTTTATTTTGGCATTGAGGATAGATATTGGTCTATAGTTCCCACATTTAGTGGTGTCCTTATTGGGTTCGGGCAATACAGCTATCAGGGTGGCATTCATGTCATTAAAGAAGGCACCAACTTCGACAGCTTTATGAACCATGGCTATAGAAATATTGCCCCAGTTCTTCTAAAAAGGTGAGATAAAACTCCTGGGGAATTCCATCCCATCCCAGAGACTTGTCTTTTTTCATTCTAGCTATAGCACCTCTCAACTCTGTCAAAGTGATTGGTTTGCTGTGCATCATCTTGCCTAAGCGTAGGGAGCTCTAAATCTTGTAAATAGGTGTCACATTTAGTTTTATCTAATGATACTTCAGATTTGTATAGGTCTGCATACAAATTTCGGAAAGCAGTATTGATTTCTTTGGGAGCTGTCAGCAATTTTTGGTCTAAGCTGATAGCTGTAATGTTGGAATGTTTTTCACATTTTTGCAGAGAAAGAGAGAGCAGGTGACTTGGCCTTGAGACATCAAAATAATAGTCCCTTCTAGTCCTATGAATTTGAAATTCAGCTTGTAAACTCAAAATGTTGTTCAACTTCATTCTGAGTGCGTCATTTTTCTTTTTACTGTCCTTTGATGCGCCATCCCCCTGCTGAGCCTGTTCTTGCCTTTGTAATTAATTTTGAAGAGAATTAATTTGGCCCAGCCTTGTTCGATTAAGGTAAGAAGTGAAGGAAATGGTTGTATTTCTCACAAATCCTTTAATTGCGCCCCACAAGACTTGAGGATCCTCTACTGAGTAAACATTTTCTGAGATAAATGTTTTAAGAGTATTTCTGAAATGGTCACAATAGTCATTGTTTTTAAGTAATTTGGTGTTAAAGTGCCATCTTGTGATAACACAATGGTTAGATTAAAGAGGATAAATCACAGATGAATGAATTTAAGAGTATAACATTGCATAAGCCAGTAAATGATCTGTCCTTGAAGGCAACTGTCAAAGGAGGAATACGTTGAGATGGTGCACCAGATCTATCGAGTAAGGGATCCAGGACAGCGTTCATGTCTGTGCCAAAAATAACTGAAAAGTCCTGCAGGTCACAAGTCTTGCTAATTGTGCCAAAGCGCTCTGGTCTAAAAGTATTTGTGGCATGTATATATATAGAAATGCATTTTTTTGCCCATATACATTGCTTATAATGTTAGCAATTCGACAATCCTCACTTCCATAGCTTCCGATTATTAAGGACAGGCTACGTCTTAACACCACAAGGGCACCACAGCTTTTAGAATGGAAAGTAGCTGCAGCTGCCGTGTAGTAATAACGGTTTAACAAGTGTTGTTTATCAGTGTTTAAATGTGACTCTTGAATGAAGGCCACATCTATCTTGTGTCTTTTTAAGCACATTAAGTGCTAAATGGTAGCATTTAGGCCATTTATATTCCAGCTAGCTAAGTGTAGCATAGCAATTATTATACACAAGGCTGGGCAACGTTTTGTGTTTGTGTATTTGGATGCTCAAATACTCAACCCTATGTCAAAGGATATTACTCTTTAACAGAAAGGTTGACCTCCTTAGAAATCCTTTCCATAATGTTGTCAGACACCAAGAATTTTAATCTGAGCCAGTCAGTGGCAAAACGAGCACTTTTGTGAAGGTTTTGTGAAATTACTTACATTGTAGCTTGTTTCAACACTGCCAACTGCAACGGTCTTGATTAATACTGGAGAAATTTAAAAGATTGTTGTTTCTATCAGTCACTTAGAAAAAAAAATGGTAGTTAACCTTGAAACTGATATTGATTTTTTTTTTACGTGGTCCTTATTGTTGTCCACAGTAGTACATGGCTTAGCTTCTGTGTTAGTCCTGTCTGCTTCTCCAAACTGGTGCTGTTCCGACCGCCGTCCACTGTAAGAAATACACTGATTATGAAAAAGTTCTTCATACATCCTTGCTCAAAAATATTACAAACTATTCTTTTAATTCATATTGATCCCTTCCAGGAAAAAAAAGCAAGAAAAGTAGTGCTTTTTACTTTCTATCAACACTGACAAGATCTCTCTTCATTTCAAACCTAAACAGGTCAGCCCACACGCCTCAGCCAACATCAAAAGAGGAACTGTCCAGCACTGTGTCCCTACAACTTTTCAACGGGGAGACCCAGCAGCTGACCATCACCTTGAAGAACATTGGATCTGAGGACATTGAGACGCTGGAACTCACCTCTAAGATTGTCAGCACTAAAGGTTAGTACCCCCTAAGTACCCCTATCAGATGTCTAAATCCATATCGGTCAACCCTGTCTTCTATTTTGTTTTTTTGTTTTTTTAAATTTTTTGATGATGAAATAATGACTGAATATGTAGATTAATAGCATGTGTGAAAACCTGCAAAAGTTGAACATGCTTCGACAAATGATGTATTAAGCTTCTTATGTGTACATGCAGTATTTATAAGGGCTGTGCAATTAATTGAATTTCGATTTCAATTTCGATCCTAACACTTACCAAAATAGTATAATGTAGAGAAAAAACAATTATTTTGCCATGTTCTGTTTTGCAAGAACCCTCTTATTTTGTCTCGTGTTCTGAATGACACGTGCTTGCACACATCCACGTACGCACATCCGCCCCTCCCGAAGCCATGAAATCTCTCAGCAATCAGGGGGGTCAAGTCATGTGCATCCACTGGAACTTAAAACCTTTGCGCAAGTAAAGATGGCAGAAGGAGGGCAGCCACAGCAGTGTTTGGTGAGCAAAAAAGGCAAGTCCAACTCCGTTGTCTAGGAAGAGTTAACGTTATCTTTCCTTAGGTAGCTAGTAAATAAGCCGGCTGAGGGCAACATCATTGTGTGTAGCTATGTGTGTATGCTATGTTACGTTATGTGTGACATCTGTAAAAGCTGAACCCACTCACAGTAGTAAAACCGATTTTTATTCTGATCCAAAGACTCTTTCTGTAAGATAAAGAACACTAAAAGATTATGCCCTGGACACTATCCATTATAGAAAAAGGTTAATGAGTAATTGTGTTAAATAATCGTGATTTCAGTATTGACCAAAAATAATTGTAGTTATTATTTTTTCTATAATCGAGCAGCCCTAATATTTATGAATGCTTTTTTAGAGGACCTTTTTTTTGCTGTACTCCCTCTGAGTTTTTGCAACAGCCTCTTTCAGTTCTGGCGTCCACAGTACAACAGAGGTCACTATACGTGGTCTTTGGTTTCCACATCTTTCATGCCCCCGTGGCTTTTCACTCTGTGTTCCTATCTCTTTGTACAACATCTGCTCAGGTCCTCAGATCTCTGCATTCCCCGCTCACTCCGACTGGCTGTCTCTGTCTCTCTCTCTTGCTTTCTTGTCTTTGTGCCACTGTTCTGTGTTAAAAAAAAAAAAGTAAAAGAAAAAAAAAAGCTTCTGCAGTATTGAAATAGGTCGCAACATTTCCAAATATGGCACTAGTGAGAAATCACGCTTTGAAAACATCTGGCCCAGTGCTACCTGTGGTCAGGAATCCAGCTTGGTGAAATACCGTAATGACAAAATGGGATTTAAAATTTAACTCTGTCTATTCCATAGACTGTAAGGAATTTGAAACCTCTCTGTAAGAGAATTCCAATTTATGTCATGTTCACCATTATATTTTGTGATTTAGCAATTTTTTGTCTTCTTCTCAACAAAGCATACAACTCACAACATTAACACCCCATCCCCCCTTCATCACCACCCACCCAGACAAAAATCATGAAAAATAGAACACCGTGATTACAACATTCCAGATCATTCAACAAGATGGACAATAAACCGTAAACCAATAAACATACTGTATGTATGA
>NC_048420.1:6114807-6123101 GCF_013103735.1 Etheostoma cragini | reverse complement strand
ATGACACGTGTGTCCAAGCTAGCTGTGCACTTAATAAAAGTTGGAACTGAATAAACGTCGTGTTTATTAGGAGTAACAGCTGCTGCAGCTACGGATCAGATTCACACTGTTGTGTCTTAACTTCAAAACCAGCACCCCCATTCCCTTCTCCTCATCTCTGGGGACTTCAATCATGCTTCCCTGTCCTCTGCTCTCCCCACCTTCACCCAGTATATTAACTGCCACACCAGAGGCATCACAACTCTGGATTTACTGTATGCAAACATCAAAGATGCATACACCTCATCCCCCCCCACACCCCTTGGCGCTCTGATCACAATCTCGTCCATCTGGTCACAGACTACTCCCCTGTGGTGACCAAACAACAACCTGTGAAGAGGCTTGTGAAGCAGTGGTCTGAGGAGGCAAGTGATAGGCTCAGAGACTGCTTTGAAATTACAGACTGGAAAGCATTTTCCCCCCCCACGGCACCGACATTGACAGTATGACACAATGCATTACAGACCATATCAACTTCTGTTTAGAGAGCACTGTGCCCTCCAAGTTGGTCCAGTGTTTCCCCAACAACAAACCCTGGGTGACCTCTGAGATTAAAGCTCTGCTAAATGAGAAGAAGAGGGTCTTTGCATCAGGGGACAGAGATGAGTTGCGCATCCATTGCGAGTCCAGAAGGATCTCAGACTCAGGATCAGGACGGGGAAGGTCAGCTACGGGAGCAAATTAGAAAAGAGTCTGGAACAGAACAACGCCAGGGACGTCTGGAGAGGGCTGCAGAATATCTCCGGCCTCCCTCTTCACCCCCCCCAGCCCCCTCTCTCACACCTCCCCTGGCCTACTCCCCCCCTCCCCTCCTCAGCCTTCCACCTTCAACGACCCTCAACAATAAGCCCACCAGCCCGCTCCTCCCCCCTCGCCCCACTCATCAGTTCATCTCTCCCCCTTCCTTTTCACCCTCTATACCTCGGACTTCACGCACAACACCACCCACTGCCACATCCAGAAGTTCTCTGATGACACTGCCGATGTTGGTTGTGTTTCTGAGGGGAACGATCTGGAATACAGGTCGGTTATCAAGGACTTTGTCAGCGGGTGTGAGCTTAACCAGCTTCAGCTTAACACCAGCAAGAGAAAGGAGATGATCGTTGACTTAAGGAGGAAAACATCCCCTTTCTCACAGGTGAGCATCCAGGGATTGGTCATTGAGGTAGTGGAGAGCTACAGATTCCTGGGTGTTCACCTAAACAATAAACTGAACTGATAACACCCATGCTCTATACAAGAAGGGCCAGAGTCACCTCCATCTGCTGAGGAGACTCAGGTCCTTTGGAGTGTGCAGGACTCTCCTCAGGACTTTCTATGACTCTGTGGTGGCCTCTGCCATCCTTTATGCTGTGGTCTGCTGGAGGGGGGGCAGCTCGGATTGGGACAGAAGCAGACTCAATAGACTGATCAGGAGAGCGAGCTCTGTCCTGGACTGTCCTCTGGACCCCATAGAGAAAGTAAGGGAGAGAAGGATGTTAGCAAAGCTGACAGCCATCATGGAAAACACCTCTCACCCCCTACAAGACAGTGTGGGGTCCCTGAGCAGCTCCTTCAGCAGCAGACCGATACACCCACGGTGTAAGAAGGAGAGGTACCGCAGGTCTTTCATCCCGGCCGCTGTCAGACTCTACAACACGATGCACTACCTGATAATGTTGTAGTTTCTGTTCCTGTTTTTCTCCCATCTAGACCACACACTGTCTGTTTATCTTTAATATCAATATTTATATTATTTTATTACAAGTACTTACTTTTCAATATTTATGGTCACAGGTTAATATAATTTACATTATGCTATCAACTCTTACTTCAGCACTCTAATTACACATTCAATTTCATTTTTAACGTCACTTACACAGTAATATTGTTTCTTGTATCACGGCAACCGCACTTTAAAATACCTTTTATTTGACGACAATTTTTGCTTACTCCGTCTATCATATAATCATTGTCTATTGTTTGCCTGCATTTCTTGTTTGCTTATTTGTTTGTGTGTTTTTGTTTTTCTTCTGTCATTGAAAAAAAAGCTGCTGCTTCAACAACAAAATTTCCCCATTGTGGGATGAATAACGTATCTAATCTAATCATCATAAATTTATCATATACGTCTCTACCCAGCACAAACCTTCTTAGGATACCTCCATGAAGCTTAGGTCCTTGACCCAATTTCTAGTGTAGATATCCAATATGGCCAACCATTAATATGACATATGCTGCCACCCTAGCCATCTCACAAGCCCACTCCTGGATTGATGGCCACCTGTTCATTCTTCCGTCCCTCTCTGGCTATCATTTAACTAGTCTGGACCCAGCTTCTTATGTGCGTATCCATCCCACTTAGGATATTCCCATCTCCCACAACACATAATCTTGGGCTGAATGAAACCTGGTTCACTGCAATCAGACATAGGTTGTCATGTATCCCGGTCCGAAAATACCTGCACCGTCTCACAGGACCATAGGACATGAAGCAATTGGCCGGCCTTTGTCAAACATTTCCAACAATTTGGTGCGTCTTTCAGACCAATTCTTTACAATCTGGAGATAGTCCAATTGAAGCGATCCATGATCTTGAACTGAATGAAGCGCACCCTCACATCACAAGCTAGACCCATTCATAATGTGTCAGCTGTCACTCTAAGTAGGCCTAGGAGAGGTCCATCGCACGTTCCCTCTCTCCCTAGCTCTTTTAATCAGTTATTGTTGAAAACAAGTGAAGGAGCTTTCACAGATATACATTTAAAACCGGTACTGATAAAATATCTCTTTTTTTATTGTGAGATGCAGCTGTATGTATACAATACATACAACTTCAACATAAAAGGAATGTAGCACAATATGGATGTGAAAGCAGTTATAAATAGCCTATGTGACTATGAAATTTGTTTTGGTTAAAATCAACAAATAATCCTAATAATTAATTGTGATCTCAATATTGATCCAAATAATCATGACTATCATTTTGGCCATAATAGTGCAACCCTAATTTTAATTTTGGTTTTTGACTTGCTATTCTCAAAATAAAGCTGACTGGACCATACTAGAAAATAGCGTTTCCTCTGATTCCACCTTGTTAATGCTGTAGTTTACGGATAAAGACGAAATTGCCTTTCTAACCAAGCCTTTGCTTTTAGAAGCAGTTCGATCACACAGTGATGAGCATGCAAGGAGAGGAGGTGTGGCTGGGAACCAGTGTATATGGAATTGGTCTGACATTTCCGTAATGGCTCCAGGGTTCTGCGTTTAATTGAAGACAGGCTACAAATCCTCTGTGCAAGGGTGAACGCTCATAGATCCTGTCCTACCTAGCAGCTTCTGTCAGTCTTGCACTTATCAGAGGTATATGTTTATCACTTTTGATGCATTTCTTTGCAAGCATGTCAAGAACTCTCTCATTTGTGTAAAAATAGGAGAAATCTTTGCTGACCAGCTCTGATGTAGCTTTTATGGCCCAATGACAGCGTGGTGAGATAATTACTGTCTCTCTTGTTGCCTAGGAACTTCTGTACAAAAGCCCCATCAAGCCCTCGCTCGAAGGTGGATGAGAATTAGCCCGTCAATGCTAACTAGTAAAGAACTCTAATTAAAATAGTCCAGTATCTTACTTTCGACTTCTCAGAGCCTCTCTGCTTCACACATATCCTGCTTCCTGCTGGACAATACAATGTAGTCTCTCTAGTTAAGAAGAATTCTCTTTGAAATGGAACAGTATTTATTTATTTTTTTTAAGATATTTTGGGGGAATTTGCAGCCTTTATTTTTGACAGGATAGCTGAAGATATGAAAGGGAAGGGAGAATGGAATGAAATGCAGCAAAGGGTCGCAGGTTGGAGTCAAACCCAAGCCCGCTGCGTCGAGGAGTAAACCTCTACAAAGGGACGCCCGCTCCATCAACTGAGCTCTCTGGCCGCCCAGAAATGGAACTGCAAAAAAAAAAAAAAAGTTTTGCTTCTAGGGGAATGCTATTTTCAGAGTTGGATGAACAAGCAAAAAGAGCTGACTTCTGTACACCTGAATTAGAAAAACACCATCTGTAGTTTCAAACACAGACTTTCAACGAACACTTGAATAAATGTCATTTAATCAATCATTTACTTTGGAAAATATAACAGTAACTCCAACTTAAACTATCTAATTCTTTCAAATAATACAAACACAATTAAACATGAAGCCTGTTAATGCTCATTAAATGCCGTTGCTCAATAAGTTTTCAGATAAATAAATGTTGATAGAGCACACAAGGGTTGGTTAAAATTCAACAACCCATCAATGTTTAAATTTCAGTTAGACATGAGACAGAAAATAGCTCAGTCAAAGTAAAAGCAACGATAAACTTTTCTTTACATTTCGTTTTCTCCTAACTTTTTCTGGCTAAAAAATCTCTTAAGAATTGGAAACGTGGTCATTTTTACAGAGCTCCTCTGTCACTTTTCCGTTTAAACGTCTTCTGTTGAATCATTGTTGTCTTTTATCTTTGTTTTGTAGTTTCTTCTCTTTATTTTCTTTTTGCTTTTTATTTTGCCAAGCTGTCCTGTAGATCCTTCTACTTTGATATCTTTGAGCTCTGTGTTCCTATACAGGGCAGCAGAGTGACCACTACCACTTGTATTTTGAGGCCTCACTGAAAGTGCAATGCTTTGGGTACTTTGTTCTAGCGCCGTTAACTCACACAGTATGTGACTATATTTAGGTTCCACTGTTCTAGACCAAGAACAAGTTTGGTTATACTTGGTCTGCTGAGTGAAATTTCACACCTTTAAAGTTCTAAAAATTCTAGATAATCAGCAAAAAAGAATGTGAAATAATACATATTTCCTTCAGTATCTGGGCATATTTTGGTAAAAAGTGTCAATAAGTCTACAGTTGGGTTCCTTTTTAAAATAAGAGGACACAATAAGATAATGTAGGGAAAAGAGCTCCAATCAAATCTCAGGGGAAAACCATGTAGAAAACATGAAGGAAATAAAGCATATGGCATGCTGTTTGTTTTATGTATTATTTTGTAAGAATGTGACAGTCTCCACATTGGTCCACACCATTTTAAATTTTAGCCCTCCTAAATTTCATCTCAGCCTAAACATTCTAATATTAATATTATCTACTGTTTTTTTTGTTTTTTTTATAGAGCATAAGTGAGAGTTTGTGAACTTGTCTGTTAGTGACAGAGGACAAACAATTACCATTAACAGAACTATAGTTTTGGCCAATTGGTGGTGGTTTTGCCAGACTCCTGTCTTTGGCCTAGTCTCTATCTAATCTATTAAAGGGAGAGCAGGAGTGTGGCTGTGAAGTTTAACGTTGTTTACAAGATCTGTTCTGAAGAGTCTGTTTTACATTTTTTTTTTAAATTTTAATTCTCCGTGTCCTCCTTGGTCTGACGAGATAAACGCTACTATCAAATGCGTGAAGGAGGGGTGGGGGTCACCGAAGGCTTGTGTCATGTGATTGCACCGACTGTTGTGATTACTTAGAATTCTTCATGGGGCTGACAGAAACTATCCCCTCCCCCCTGTCTCTCTCTCTGCTGTTGTCCTTGAGGGAAATTAGGAAGCAATGATAATGTTATCATCACTATTCTCCTCTCTACCAGTACAGTCAGTATTGGCTATTTCGGATCTCTGCTACACAAACTAACTGGTCCTCAAAGTAGTCATATGCAGTTGTTTAATTGTTGTATATTTAGCTTCATCATTATCGTGTAACACATGGAAACATAAAGAGGATACAGCAGTGATTATTATCAAGGATGAAAATCTCACTCTGAATTGTTCTCACAAACTGTTTGAACCTCTCCTTTCTGGCAGAAGGGTGCAGTCAGGACCAGAACCTCACGCTTCCCCTCTGCCTTACCAATCAGTACACCCCCACGCCCCCCCATCCCTACTCACTACACTTTACATTAACCTACATCCTGGACTGTACACCTGCACATACTGTATATTTTTTGCACATTATGCACCCAATCCAGCCAACCTCCTTTTTCTTATGTTAAACAGCTATTATGTATTTATTTGTTTTTGTATTTGTTTATTTTTGTATTATTGTTCACTATTTTTGTTTGATAATGTATGCACCAAGCCAAATTCCTCAAGTATTTCTTACTTTGGCAAAAAAAACTTTTTCTGATTTTGTAATGTTGGATTCATGAGCAGCATGTAAGCACATCTTGTACCCCACAAAATCTGTTTTTTCTATTTATGGCATAGTGACCACAGTAAAGATTGCTTCCTGCGACCCCCTGTCATTTCCTTAGGTGTGCTCTTGCCCTATGCTTCATTTCAGTACAAAGAAAGGAAGAAAACGCAGCTGTAAGCAGTAAGTATAGCACATCTGAGCTACCTGTAGAAGACCTTTGAAGGCCATTTTTTAATGTCAGATCAGCTTCCGTCTGGAGTGTGTCAAAGGGGTCATGTTTTAAATTTAATCAGGGTTTCACTTTGTTCCTAAAGGCTATCTCTGTTAGTTTGATGTTTAAGTGGTTGCATTGAGTGATAACCTATCCAGGACACAGACTTATCACAAAGTTTATTTAAGAAATTTCCCCTCGGACATTAGCAGCTATTGTAGCGCCAAAAGCCCTGAATTATTATTCCTTCTTCCTGCAAATGAGTCGCCTTTTAAAGGGGTTAACATACTCAAAAACTCACCAGAATTGGTGGTTGCATCAAGTCTGGTAAAACGTTACATATTTTAAGGGTTTCGGGAATAGGCGCAACAAAACGGCTTGCTAGCTCCCCCTACAAAGTTAAAAAACTCAGCCCCTGCAGCTCGTTTAGCGTAGATAAAACTTGGTACATACATACTGTATGCATTAGAGAAAAACCGAATACTCGGCTGAAACGAGTATCCGGTACGGAAAAATCACTTTTTCCGAATACAAGTATTATACGAGTAATTCAAGCCAACATCTGTGCTTGAATTGAATAAAACTCCTCATTGGGACTGTGTCTGCGTTCTGTGATAGTCACAGCGCACCCCCCCCCCCCAGACACAAGCTCTGCTCACTTACAAGCAGAACACATAGAAGTGAACAGCGCTCTCTCTCTCTCCCTCTCCCTTTGTCAGTTAGGTCCGCAGGGTCTTTTACGTTAAAGTTTAGGGTTTCTTCAGCTTCAGGTTTGTTTTTTTACTTAGGTTTACAGATAATGCTGTACTTGCTCATCCCTAGTATGCATCTTGTCAAAATGTTGGAGCAAATCCCTAAACCCAACAGGAATTCCGCCATTTTGAGTTGAAAATTTGAAACTGGTGAGAATTTGTGCATAACTTTAGTGTACATTGTCATATCTGCTTGAAATTTCTCAGGATTAACAAGGGTCGAAGCTTGTTGATATCTAATGGCCAAAATTGACTTTTGGTTGTAATGCCCCCCTGCTGGCAACAGGAAATCAGCCTTATATGCCAAACATCATCCGATTTATGTGAAACTTGTCCGGTCTGCATGTGATACTGAGCTGCCCCCTATACTTTAACCACGCCCATGTACCACGCCCCCTTTGTGGTTTTTGAACCGTTTAAGGTAGTGTTGCTTGAGGTTTCATTGAACTCAGCAGAGTTCCTTCTTCATTGGTGATGTTTTGGCCCAACCCCTATGATTAAGCCACGCCCCATTTCTTGCCCCAGTTGTACTCCTTATTTTTAGTAGCTGGTGCAGATGAAGTAGCCGCTGTCCAAACTTAACTTTCTTTATTTATAACAGACTGGCAAACATTAACTGATCAGTAATTTGCAGTGTTTAGAAAATCCCCTTATTTCTTAAAGCTTTTCTAGTTAAGAGTTTACGTTGCACTAGGGCTAAACAATTATGGCTAAAATGATAATGACGATTATTTTTGATCAATATTGTGATCACGATTAATTATCACGATTATTTGTTGATTTTAACCAAAACATATTTTATTGTCACATAAGTTATTTATAACTGCTTTCATGCTTTCACAAATTCTTTCACTTCCATATTATGCTATTTTCTTCTTATGTTGAAGCTGTATGTTGTATAGACATACAGCTGCAACACATGTAAAGGAAAATTAGCTATCTGAAGTAAATAGAGTAGATTCAAAAAAAAAAAAAGTATGTTTTCTGAGAAAGCTCCTTTACTTGTTTTCAACAGTAACTGATTAAAAGAGCTACGGAGAGAGAAGGAGGGGGATAGACGTGTGTGCTACTCACAGAGTACAGGGGCGGCTGTGGCTCAGTGGTAGAGCGGTTGCCTGCCAATCGGAAGGTTGGTGGTTTGATCCCCGCCCCTG
>NC_048420.1:6113688-6114707 GCF_013103735.1 Etheostoma cragini | reverse complement strand
ATTACCTTCCCCAGCCATGAGAACAATAAATATGACACATAGGGCTGCCCAATTAATCAAATTTTAATCACTACCACGATTTTGACTTCAAATTTGCGTGATTGAGCAATTGTTTTAATGCTTCATTACACAATTTTTTTTTGCAAAGCCAATCTACCACTCCATAAACCACTTTCTGATCATGTACCAGTCAGAGTTGTTCCCTGCACCGCACAACCTTGTTTCTAGATGTAGACAGTCACAGAGGACAGAGTAACGGGAGGAAAACATAACAGATAGCAGTCGATCATTCATCGGTCTCAAGGTTTACCAGTTTACCTGTAAACGCAAAATTTTTTCCCATCTGTTGTTTTTCAGACAACAGCAGTGATCAGTGCTAGTCGATGCTAGGGCACGAGTAATATTTTTCCTCAAGGTTACACCGTTGCACCTAATGTCCTCGCATTCGTTGTTGTTTATATCAATATGGTTTAATGTTGCGTTACATGATCCATTTCTTCTGTAAAGGCGTGCCTGAGTTGGATCTCTCCTCTCCTCTCTCTTCTCTTACTCTGCGCGCAGCCCTGCCACACAGCGCCGGTCCACACTTCTGACATTTGTCAACAGCTTTAATTGTTATTAACACAGCTGTATATTGTTAAGGATGACAGGCAAACCTGTATTTGTACCAGTGTTTCCGCTGGTAATTCTGCTATCACAGCCGCCAGGGCGAAAAACACAGAAGTTATTGAATGCAACTAACTTCAGTTCTTAGAGTAGTAGCGTGTGAGACGGAGCCTGCTGGTCCAGGGCCAGAGATGTGACCCATGGCCAGAATATCATTCATAAAAATGCAGCACAGTGACGATACAGACATTTCATACACACGAAGTGTTTAACTCCGCTGCCCCGCCATTCGACCTGTGCTGAACCCATTCATGATGAGTCAGCCGTCACTCTGTAAAAAAAAAAGTAAAATGTGCTGTATTTATATAGCGCTTTTCCAGTCTTAACAACTGCTCAAAGCGCTTTTACATCTA
>NC_048420.1:6065591-6113588 GCF_013103735.1 Etheostoma cragini | reverse complement strand
TGATTTTTGGAAAAAGGCTGCAATGAAACAAAGAGTGAAAAATTTAAAGGGGTCTGAATACTTTCCTTACCCACTGTAGCACAAATCAGGGTATGAATGACTAAATGTTGGTCTAGTCAACACAAAACTTCCAGGAAATGTCTACATCATGACCCCTCACATACACTGCAAGTCTCATTCAAATTGACCACTAGGGGGCACTTTAATTGCACAAAAACTGGACGTGGAATGATACGAATCAAGTTTTAAGCTTGAAATCGCTGCTTGCTTTTGTGTTTCTCATCTGTGTTTCTCAAATTTCCGTGGTGGATGGATGAGATGGTAAAGAGCTTCTATGTGTTTAACTGTTTTTAACTTTTACTTTTATTATTTTAATCGTTTTATGTATTAAAACACTTTGAATTGCCTTGTCGCTGAAATGTGCTATACAAATAAAGCTGCCTTGTCTATGGGCTTGTTATGGGAGTCTAGTGGGATATAGAGCTATTTCTTTTATGTTTAAAAAAAGAGTTAATTTCCCCTTACAGTCAGCATAGAAACTGTGTTTATGGCAGAGTGCCTTCTGTTTTATGCTAACCAGAGTGAATCTGGAAAGCTGTTGGTAAATGAGCTGCCTTTGATATAACGCATATTTGCAGGACGTTGTTCCCAGTTTGTTCTTAAGGCTGATAATTCACAGGTGTTGGAGTATACTGCTTTCTGCACTGCAGTCACACTGCAGATTGTGTTTCCTGTCTCTGTTACGCAGTACAACAATTGGCTGTTTTCTAGGGTTTCAATGTATTGAATAACACAGCCTTTAAGTGTCCTCACCTTGTTACTTGATGGACTCCTCTATAAATGCTTTCAGGTGACTGAAAATGACAGTTCAGCCTAGGCTCATATACTAAGTCAAAGGGAGAACAGCATCGCAAGCTGCATTATTCAACCCAACCTGCTAATTGCATTGCAGTGCAGTTGATCATCCAACTCTTTTTTTCTATGTAAATTAATCTTTTTTTGTTGCCATTAACTTCTCAAACCACTGCAGATCAAGAAATGTGCTTTAAAATATGCCTCACATAGGCCTCGTCAAGGCGTGTCTTCCAACTCTATGTCCCACACTGGTCAACATGTGTTAATCCAGACTTTTATTTTTTATTATTTTTTTTTTAGAGCAGCATGACACCTCGATGTCTTATGGGGTGGTCCCCACCAGCTTTAAAAACCTGGCCTGAACCTAGATAATCCAAATCACTATCGTAGGACCATGCTACTGAAATAAATCTCCCGGAACCATCTAGAAACTGGTTGGGGGCAGAACTAAGACCTTTCCCTCAGCACATTTACACACTTAAACATACCCTCTTCCCTTTATGTGCTTTCAACATCAATTCAGCTCAGTTTTCCTCTAAAACACTTACGCAAATTTATATCAAATGTCTGCATAAGGGAAAAAACACTTTACACTGTGTGGCCTATGAAAAAGAAAAAGAGCGGATTACTGTAATATTGCTTCAGTGATTTTGTTACGATGAACCGAGCTGGCCTTCAGCTGCCTGTACAGTTCTTCTTTCTCATTTGACTACATCCGTTTCCCTGTGATGGCTGTTTGTTTGTGGCTCTTTGTACTAGTTTTTCTTTACATAGAGAATGGCATTTGTCTTTTTTTGCCAGGAAACTCTTCTTTTTCTTTATCTCCATGGTTATCAGCTTGCATGACACACAAATCTCCGACTGAACGACAGATTGCATTGTGGTTAATGTACTAGGCACCCGGTTTTAGAAGAAAAAAAGAATAAGTGCAATATGTGAAAACGTGGTGCTGCTGCATTGAATGTGATCTTTTTTGGAAGTCCTGACTAAGTATTGAGTAGTGTCATATGAATGCCACACTTAATCAGTGGCATACTCTTTTTTTTTTTTTTTACACTGCTGGCCAAGTCTTTGCATATTTAAATGTTTTAAGGAAAAGGCACCTTCTATCAGCAAGTAAAAATAGAATAATCACCTTGATTGAGACTATTCAGCCCAATATCCCTTCAATTTACTCCCAAAGTTGGCTATCAATGCTGGAAATAGTGTACCCTTTAATTAGTGCAGAGGTTGGGTTGGTGAATGGCAATGTAGTCTGACTTTCATGCAGGTGACCAGAGTTTGTGCCCTGTCATGGATCTGCAATTACTATTCACTTCTTTATTAACTGTACCCACAACGACAACGAGTTTTATGCCGATAAATTGGCATTTAATGTTATTATTTTTTTTTTTTTTTTCACTGTTACAGTATTGTCCAATGTTGTTTCCTAACGTAGGCCATCCTGGTGTTTGTCTAGCAGTGTTACTTGTGTTTATCTGATTATGCAGTGAGATTGTCCTCATTTATACATATTTTTTAGGTCCATACTTGTTTTTCGGGTTTCTACGAGAACATTTTTACATGATTCAATGTTTAAAACACATTTTTTTTCTCATACTGTCTTGCGCTTGCTGCATCTTTGCACTGTTGTTGTAGCCGGGGAATGACTGTAACAGCACTGTAGTGGCACTTTCTACCTACACATATTAAAATTGTGACATCCCAACCGTAAAGAAGTCCTGACGGCTCAATTAAAGGGACAATTTCTGAATACTGGCTGTGTGCATTTCTCTGTGAATTGAGTGTTTTGATTCTTTCACTGCAGTATAGTACATTAACTTTCTATACAATAAAAAAGACACAAACCTCACTTTTTACAATATTGGACCCTTAGATGTGTGGCATTTGTTGTGTGACTTCTTTAGGCTAATATCCTACTTCATGAGAGTGAAAATTGGCCTTCATTCAGGAGAGGTGATGCCCGCAGACTACAGAACACACATAAACATAGAATACCATCACTGGCTCTTGCTACGAAAAAAGGAGTGTCATCAGTCATAGTGTATTTCATATATCTTGCTCGATTAACACTTCAGTCAGTTAAAAATATTTTGTGTTTTTAATAGTGTTTTTTGTTTTAATGGCATGCTGTGTACGACAGTGAAGAGATCAGATGTTTCTCTGTGATGTTGAGTCTACCTTTATGCTAATCCATTACAACTGTTGACACTGTGTTTGCTTCAATTGGACACACCCAGACTCCTTTTGTTCATTCATTAGTTTTCGGGGGAGAAATTGTATGTTTGGTGGCTCCTTAATCTCTGAGCTGAGTATTTATTTGTAGAATTGTAGTGATTTACAGTTACTCAATGCCTCCTGCAATTTCTCTGATTGGTCTTGATTTGTCCTGCCTGTTAATCATACATACCTTAAAGCTCTACTGCCATGCCCCTACACTGTTTTTTTATTTTTTATTTTTATAACCAGTGGATTATTGTGGGAGAAAGAGAGGCAGGGGAATCACAGCCAGAGAGGATGAAAATCTGCCAGGTTATGAAATAGAGGTTGTTTTTTATATCTGCCCTAAAGTAGCACGTGATCTCCATATTGTATTTTCAAGAGTAGGAATGTCACCGATAAACACTTTAAATAAGGCATGAACGATTTCTCAACAGTCATTTCTAGTGACTCGTACTTTAGTAATGTGATGATAATGATGCCATCCCCGGTCCTGGCTGTCTACCTGTTGAATTAAAAGGCCTGCTTATTTAAGTAAATGTTTTTTTTCCTCTTCTCTTCCCAATTCCATTTCTTTGAAATTATATCCCCATTGACTCACTCTCGTTTTTCTCTCTTAATTCACTGCAAGGAGCTCTGTGTTTATGAATATTTAAAGTGGAGTGTTATTCACAAAATCTTTATTTAATGCTGCCTACATTCAAATGCTCTTAGAGGGTTTTAAAGGCTTTGGTTATGAATCAAGCAGGGACGTGTAAACCGTTGTTCTTACTGTGAGCTTTCATCTCCCCTTCTGTTAAAATCAGCCTGCTTGCTTTTCCTGCAATCCCTAAGAGCAGAAAATGCTCACCTGCATATACAGAACACATGCTTTATTCAGGTGATGTCATTCATGTGATGCTTCTGGCTGAAGTGGATGCAGCTGACTCATTCGTCTCAGGTAGAAGGGGTTGGAGGCATAAATTAGCAAGTCAGATCTAGTGACGAGCAGCCTAAAGACTCGTAAATATGAGGCCAATCAGCAGCTTTGTTACTCTGTAAAGCTTATTGCAAAAGACATGTCATTGTAGCACTGGCTTCCTTAGTGATGTGCAACTTGCAGCAGCTACAATGACATTTTAGCACAGTCTACACAGACAGTAACCAGCATCTGAAAGGAAATGTTTCTGCCAAACGCTCATGTGTGAAAATTACCTTTGGATGAACAGCAGTTTCTTTCTTGTTTTCCTCGTCCAAAAATATTACCACATGCTAGGCAAGTCATGCCATCTTTTATCCCAGCAGGTATCATCACACCCTGAAATGCCTTTTTATGATGCATTTTGAAAAATCTGTTTGTCACTTTTTTAATTTTTTTATATTTTCCTTTTCTCCCTTTTGTGTGCAGAGAAAGTGTTTGGGGAGTTTCTGAGCTGGGAGCTAGAGGAGTCTTTGTCTCACCTGCCTCTAAAGTCTGGCCAGGCTGTGACACTGACTGTCAGCATTAAAGTCAAGCTGGACTTCTCTGGTCAGGAGAACCTGCTGCAGGACCTCAATGATGGTGAGTGGACACAGATGGGCATTTGAAAGTGTAAACATGCTGAGAAGGGCTGCGTTCACGGAGCCAAAAGAAGATCCGGCGATTTTCCACAGAGTGGTGCGGCAGTGTGGGAGTATCACAGAAATGGCTCACTTCTGTGACATCCTGTTGTTATTTAACAAGTAGACTTTATATTTCACAATTGCTCTTTCCGTCAGATCGTTTATAGATCTGAACGTTCCCTATCACACTTAAATGCAGCTTCATTTCACCGTGAAAGAGTGAGGAGAAAAAAGAGACGTAGCAGTGGTGCTTTGTAGTTGCAGTTAACAGTCAGCTGTTACACAAACTCCTGGGCAGTTCAGTGTCTGTGTTTCTTCTATTAACCCTCATAACGTTCTTGTGGTAGCAAAAAGGTAATGATTCTTCCAGTTTCTTGTATGGATTCTCACACTGTCTCGAAAAAAGTCTGTGTTCCGGTTACATGATTGGCCACTGGCGTCAGGCTGCATTTCTCAAAAAGTTGACTTGGTCTCACCTTTCCACCTGTGTTCATGACCAGCTTCCTCATGCGTCACACCCTTGCCAAAGCCTAAACCCACTACCCCCATTCAAACAAATGGAAAGACAATAATTTTTGTCATACCGTCTTAAGGCCACGATGCATTCGGCTGTGAGTCACCAGTTAACGCAGTTGCTAATTAAACTAAAACACAGGCAATTGGCTAGCCGTACTGTAATAACTTTGGCCTTTGTTGTTACTCAAAAACTGGCATCCATAAAAGATTTGATCTTGTTTTGAAGCGGAGCATCCGCAGATGAATTCCATAGCCAATATATTTTGATCCTCTAAATTTGAGCACTATACAAGATGAATCCATCCCTGTTTTGTTATATTCACCGCCAACTTGACTGTATGGGAGCCAGGAGGGACAAACAACTGAGATTCAACTCTTCTTTGTTATGGAGGGAGGTTCATTTTGTGTGGTGTGTGACCCTGGATACACCTGGTGAAGATCTGTACTCTGCTAAGTGCACTATTCTAGGGGTGCGTTCCGATCACCTAGTACATCTTGTAAATAAATGCAATCACATTTATTCACAAGTTAGAGACATTGCAATAGAATACATTTTGTTAAGGTATCAGTTATTGTTTTAATATTTTAATTCAATAATTAAGGGATTTCAACAGTAGCAGAAACATATCCAAGGTGATTACGTTACCATTGTAACACATAGTGAAAATGCTATCTGCAATGGGGATGCTCCAGGGTGTTCTGAATGGAGGAATTTTGTTGAGGGAAGTTCCCTTAATCAACATTCCCTGAACAGCCAGGAGGGAGTACAGAGTAGTGTTTATGTACACTGTGGAACGGAACGCTGCCTAATTCCTACTATTGTCTATGAACTAGATTACAGTGGGGCTCAAAAGTTTGGGCCCCCCAGGTAAAGATTTGTATTAATGTGCATAAAGAAGCCAGAGAAAGATGGAAAAATCTCCAAAAGGCATCAAATGACAGATTAGACATTCATATAATATGTCACAAAAAGTTAGATTGTATTTCCATCGTTTCTAGCATGCACCGCCCCCTTCGGAAAGCTGAGTCCCTGACAGTGTCATGGATTGTTCTCAATCCTCGTCTGGAAAATGTCAATCTTAAGGTTTTAAATACCTAGACTCATCTGACCTTGCCCCAATAATCAGCACCATGGCTTCTTCTAGGCAGTTTTCTAGAAAACTAAAACTGAAAATAGTTGACGCTCACAAAGCAGGAGAAGGCTACAAGAAGATAGCAAAGCGATTTCAGATGCCAATATCCTCTGTTCGGAATGTAAATAAGAAATGGCCGTCATCAGGAACAGTGAAAGTTAAAACAAGATCTGGAAGACCAAGAAAAATACTAGACAGAACAGCTCGCAGGATTGTGAGAAAAGCCATTCCAAACCCACGTTTGACTGCACAATCCATCCAGAAAGACCTGGCAGACACTGGAGTTGTGGTACACCATTCCACTATAAAGAAATACTTGTACAAACATGGTCTTCATGGAAGAGTCAACACAAGAACACTTCTTCTACGTCCTCACCACAAAAATCAGCATTTGAAGTTTGCAAATGAACATATAGACAAGCCTGATGCATTGTGGAAACAAGTTCTGTGGACCGATGAGGTTAAAATAGAACTTTTTGGCCGGAATGAGCCAATGAGTACGTTTGGAGAAGAAAAGGCACAGAATTTAATGAAAAGAACCTCTGTACAACTGTTAAGCATGGGGGGGTGGATCAACCATGCTTTGGGGTTGTATTGCAACCAGTGGCACAGGAAACATTTCATGAGTAGAAAAGTAGGAAAAATTGATTAAATAAAATTTTAGCAAATTTTGGATGCTAACTTGATGCCGTCTGTGAAAAAGCTGAAGTTAAAGAGAGGATGGCTTCTACAAATGGATAAGGATCCTAAACACACCTTAAAATCCACAGTCAAGAGGCGTAAACTGAAGGTTTTGCCATGGCCTTCACAATCTCCTGACCTCAACATGGGCGAAGATACCTCAAACAAGAATTGAAAGCCTCTTGGAAACACTTCTTGTAGCCAGCCATGCTGTGATACTTGCCAAAGTTGCAGTACAAGGTATTAAATCTGCAGCATGCCCAAACTTTTTAAGATGCCATTTTTTTGTTTTCTGTTATTTTGAAAGTGTAAATGATGGAATTAAAATTGAACTTTTTGTGACATATTATACAAATGTCTAATCTGTCATCTGATGCCTTTTGGAGATTTTTCCATCTTTTCTTGGCTTCTTTTATGCACATTAAAAAACATTTTTTTACCTGGGGTGCCCAAACTTTCAAACGCCACTGTAGCCGTTGAGTTACAGGGATTCTGGCTGCCTCATTACAAATTAAGGAGTAATAGGAAAGAGGTCCTTAAGGTCTCTACACCTCCATTTCTCATCTAGCTTGTGGCTTCCTAACTTGTACTGTTGCATTTCCTCTCTTCCATATCCTATTGTTTAAAAGAAATAGTCTGACTTTCTCCCCTACCTCAAAGCTCATTCATTGTGTTCCTTCTTCAGTCTTTGTCATAGTTAACACTTTGCATCCTTTCCTTCCTTTCTCACTCCCAAACCTCTCTGCCTCCTTCTTCAGACTGACCCTCTTCAGCACAGACTATGGGCTAATAAATATTAATGAACAATCAATATGGACCTGCTCCTCAGTGACGTGTGTGTGTGTGTGTGTGTGTGTGTGTGTGTGTGTGTGTGTGTGACACACACAAAGCTGCATGTTTATCCCAATCACAGTGTCGCGCTCTTTATGAGGTCATTTAAGCGATACTTTTTTAATGTTTTAATTTGCTGAGCAATAATTGGAGCCCTGAAATGAGGAGATAAGACATGGTTCTTTCTGAACAGCAGCTCTGAAATCAGTTATTATGGCGACGTTATGGGATGCAGTTTTTTGCTAAACACATTTAACACTATCTACCACTCTAATACAAAAATGAAATCTCATTAATAATGTTGTGTTAGAGTACTGATGAATTATTTGCATAAACAATGACAGTGGTTGTGCCTGTCTGTGCTCCGGTGTGCTGGACGATTACCCAGTTCTGCCAACTTTTGCTAATTAAAGTCCTTGATTATTTCAGTAAAAATAGTTCAATTGTTTTGCTAAGCTACCAAACATGGTCACATAACGTACTGTATAACATGTAATGCCCACACATTGTACCATTAGTAAAACCAGTACCTTGTCAGAGGAAACTATATATGGATTAAAAGGATAAGAAATATACTAAAATGCAATCTATTGAGCAGTATACATGAAGTATTGATGCCATAGTATTGCACACAATTATTGTAGTTATAGCACCAAGTATTGCACACATTTGTCAGTATTGCACAGTTGAATAAATGATGATGATGAATAAATAAATAATTGTGGGTTCATAGTTGCTGACAGGAAAAACTCAGGAGTAGCACAACTCATTTCACATAGGGAAGAAGGATTTTACGACCCTCACAGAAGCATTTAATGGACTCTTAATTGAGGAGAGATTGAGGTTTAACCACATACAGTTTAACCATGATGTGTTATTGTGCAGTGTTGTCCCCAACTCTCTGAAGTTTCTGTCTTCCTAAAATTGTATTTAAACTCATTCTGGAGGCGTTAAGTTTAGCTGAACTTTAAATTTAAACAAAGATGTTTTGGCTGCCGTAAACACAGATGCTGACAAGTGTGAAATGAGTCCAAGTGCCAGTCTATGGACTCATACCTGTCAGCAGCTAAACAAATATTTATTTATTAATACATTATATTAGTTTATATTATTAATACCAACTAATGTGTGCATTACAGAAATGAAACTTATTCTAAGTTGTATTAGAAATGTAAAATGGGCTAGTGGTGGTGTAACTGGAAGTTACATTGTAGAACTATTGTTCAGAAATCAACAGCCAAGTGCAGTGAAGACGAGCGGTTTTCCCTTCGTGTTTGTGTCCTGCTAGGCTAATTATCCTGGCTCAAGCTTTATATTTGGGGTGCAGACGCAAGAGCGGTGTCCCTCTTGTCACTCCTCTAACTCTCAGCAAGACAACAAACAAGCGTATTTCAAGTGTTTTAATGGTCCCGTTTTGTAGTAGTGAGATTTTCATGTCTTTTTTTTATTATAATGCAGGTTGAGGTGCTATATAAATACTGTAAAAGTATCAAAACACAGAGAAATGCACAGTCCTTGTTTAGAAACTGTGGGTGCAGCTCGACAACAAACATGGCGTATCACCTAAAAACGGTAAGCTATCTTGTCTACGTTAGGTTGCCCTGTCTGTTTGGAGTAGGCTATATGAACATATCAGAATTGGCATATTTCGTAGTCTAACACTCGTTTTATAACTACCGGCGCACCCACCTGCAACTACGGTAGCGTCCCCCAGACACACCCACACAACGTTGGATGTTAAGCCTCTATCATCCAATCGCAAAAATAATATCACAGAAGGAATTGTTGACTTTATTGCTCAGGATATGAGGCCCATTGCTGTTGTGGAGGGCTGAGGTTTTAAGAACTTGTTAATATACAGCGCCAGCACGAGTAAGAGTAAAAGCTTTCAATAAATTGTCTATTCGTGTCTCCGTGTCCAGCGCTCCGTGCGAGGACCCAGAGTGCTGATGCAGCGCTGTCAGAGCCGACTGAAGAGTGTCATTTTAGTGCAAAATAATTAGGTCAAAAACGATTTAATCTACTGCAAATACCCTACAAGGACAAGTACTGCGGGACAGTACAGTTATTTAATCTTAAATTTTGTCCGCCCCCCCGCACCCAGTCGATTTTTAATCGAAAATTTCACGACTTGAGTCGACCAAGATTTTCTTTGGTTGATTACAGCCCTAAATTATAGATCGGTAAGGGCAGATGCTAAAATTGCCAGAAAAATGCAAGAATGGCAAGAGCCTCTGTTGTTTGTGTCCACATTTTAAATGGCTCCTTGATACATTGTAATCTGGGTGACACCCCTCGTTTATTTGACTAAGTCGGAACCTGGTTCCTGGACATTGTCCTTTGTAAAAATGTTTGAAGTTAGCTGTATGTACTAAGCCAACCAGGAATCTAGGCCGGCTCGCGTGTCGCTGCCATATGAGTACCAGTACATCTCCTTTTGAGCAGACAACAGTCAGGTAAGCATGGAAACAGATGTTGACAAGATGCAGTCATGGGTCATCTGCTGCAGTGACCTATAAGTATTGGAGATGTTGAGCCCACGGGTGTAGTTCAGGGGATATCAGGTTACGGTTACAGGAAGTAACTTGAGGAGAGGTGCAACAGTAAAAGTTCAGTTTAATTCACACAATGATTGGATTCATTTGTGGAGCTTCAGTTGTACAGCAATAACGACAACAAATCAAATTTGAATAAGTTATTGAATGTAAAAAATGCTACACTTAAACACTTTATTTTAATTTGGACCCTTTGTTTTTACACATATTTAATTGAAATCTGTTGGCGATGTAAATATTCATTGTTATGGTATCAATGGGTAGGTCAATACGATCCGTACTAAATGAGAATAGTCATAATGAAAAAACTGTAAAAACATCCGCTGCTCCCACCCAATCATGGAAAACTGTGACGATCGTGTATGAATATGAATCTGGATGCATATGAATGAAGTTCTCTTTGCCTAGGTGAAAAGGTCTTTGAACACACTCTTTTCTCTATTCCTCCTTGACGCCTTCTTTTTTCCCAGCTCCACAGCCAAATGGGGGTAAATGATAACTCACAGTTTGTGTAGTGTGTGTCGGAATCTCTTTGATGCTCTTTGTACATTGTGTTAACATCAGCGCCTCTTTATATTAAATATAACTGTAAGCACAGATGTCTAGCAACCCTCACGTGACCAAGGTTTAGATTTGTCATGCTGTACTGAAGGTTGGAATTAGTTTGATTCACAGTTTGTCAGAATGTTGAGAGTGATATTCCGTATCATCAGCGGAATCTTTCACTATGTGCTATTTATTGACCAGCCTGTATTTTTATGCACATAAAGTCAAAAAAAGTCAATCCATCAGCTGTAAATGTTTTGTAGCCTGGCATTTCTGCACTCAATGTCCCTTATGTTTTGAGCTGAGCTAGAAGGGCCAAGGCAGACAAAGCCACAGGAAACGGTGCATAATGGACATTGAAAACAGGCTGAGCCTTATTGATTTATCCTCAGACAAGTTTGTCCCTCACTTTGTTGTGGTCTCTGGCTCTAGACCACAGCATTATAACTCAGGATCAAAAAGGGAGCTATGTCATCATTCAGGACTAATAGACCTTGACGTAGCTAGCTTTATCACATTAACTGGTGTACCTAAATGGCTACCGCCTACTATAATGTTGTCTTTCAAGAACACTTCTGATACCCCAGTAAATTTCTTCATCAAAAAAGTAACTTGCAACACCACAGGCTTAGCTCCCAAGAACACTTTTTAAAGAAGTAACCTGTGACATGTTCATATTAGATTTCTGTTTCACTTCTCTTATAGCCATATCATGTTTTACATTTGCTCTTCTAAATATTTGGAGTCTAGTAAGTATTTACCAGAAGGAAAAATGCGATATTTAACCACTTTTCTGGTACTAGCCCAAATATGTCTATACTTAGTATTAAAGATTTGGTGCGTAACTTTTTGATATTAATAAATGTGCGTTATATTGAAGACATTGCCGAATAATTTGCTACAAAGCTAATTAAGATCAGATCCACGCAACTCTATCTGTATTTCTCATTATGGCTATGTTCAGAAGATGGTGTCGTTGGGTGACTTTGTCCACAGAAACTCAAGTGAAGATAACAACCTCTTCTGAGTCCATCATGTCTTTTTAATCTTCCGTGTCCTCCTTGGCTACCAGCAACTGCGTGGAGGAGGGGTGGGGGCTGTGCGCGATCACGGAAGGCTTGTATTTTCTGCATGTGTCAAAAGTTTTGTTGTCATTATTTAGAACTCCTCATGGGGGTTGGGGGGCGACAGAGACTATGCACTATAGCTTTAAGAACTGGAAAGTACTGAAAGCTGGCATGTTGAGTCGGATTTGGAATCTTGTTTACGTAGTCTTTGATCAGAAACATCTTGGTTTTAATCAAAGACCCCATTTGCACTCAGTCCCTTTTGCGTATTTTTGGCCGACTAGAAAGCAATCTGATATCAAAGAATGATATCTGTGTTGACACAAGTGTACTAAATCACATCTGGATTTTGTATCCCTTCATGTTTATATTTCTCCATCTTAGGTGTCACAAATGTATTGTTTTGTTATAGACACAAGAAATTCATGTTTAATTCGCAATAGTAATTTGAAATCATACCCTTCTTTAGATGCAAAGGAAGGGGTGTTCTTCTACTTTCAGTTTTCCTGTTGGAAATAAATAGGAGAATTTAGTGGTTATCATGAGCAGTGAGTGACATCCACTATGGCTAAACAGACAAAGATAAAATATAATATATATTAAAAAAAATTATCTGTAAGACTGAGAGAAGAGCGCAATGGTGTTCCTACAGTCTGTGTTGCATGTCAGCTCAGAATAAAAATGGGGTTTTGAAGGAGGCTCTGTAGTGTTTTGTTTTGACATTGTTTGAAATTGATCGATGGTGTATTTGATGTCCAGAAATAAAACATAACTACAGTATTTTACTTACAGTTGAGAGAAACACATATTTGTCCATCTTCTGTGGATATAGTACATTAAACAGCCTCAGGTGAAGCAGTGTTTTATATGTAATTTCCAATGTCATGATTATCTCCTTTGAACAGGATATTTAACAGGCGTTTTAATGTTTACAATGTAACAAGCCTTATGTTCCATATTTGCTAGATAGATCTGTCTTCCAGGAAAAAAAAGCTTGTAAATGTGAGCGCAACTGATACTGCCGAGATCCACAGAATCATATGAACGTTCACACCTGCGCTAAAATTGTAACAATTATTCCAGAAGAGACATTCCCAGTCACTGCAGTCCTACCAAAAGCCAGGCATCAAGGTGATCACTGATAGAAACACTCCCTAAGACGGAGAACTTGATAGATACTGATTGGAAGGAGGGTATAAAGGAGAGAATGATTGTGAGCAATGCCATCGTTAATCATGACACCCATTACTCACACACTGTCTGTACCACAGAACATGACGAGTCATATGTATCTCCTGAAACAGGCGGCGTACCATAATGAAGGATGCAGATCATGAAGTCTAAAAGCGCTGTCTGTATTTTGGTACTTTCCCTTTCTGCCACTCCGAGTCTGTCTCTAGATGCATATCTAATCTGTTAAGCAGCAGGATAGGGAGAATGAGGCAATAAAAAGAGGAGATTGTTCTCAACAGAGCTGCAATTGCTATGGACAAGTTTCACACAGTTAAGATATTGTGTGTACGCTGTGCAATTTTGGGCTGTGGCAGATGATTGCTGACAATCATGGGTTAAACGTTGTCAAATCTGAGCAAACACTGGCTTTAGATCATACTGTCAGACATGTATACCAACACTGGCTTAGACATGGGCTTACCATGGAAGCGCCGTGCCAAAACTGTTTCACAGGGTGATAAAAAAAAAAATTGTTTGTGACCACTAAACCAACCGATGCTATTCGGCATGAAATGACACAGATACACAACATCATTTTTAAGTGCCAAATGAAAAAGCTTAACAAGAGCCTGTTTTTTTTTTTATTTCTTTGATTGATCCTCAGCTTCTCCTCACATGCCAACTGTGTCCTTGAGCCAAACCCAAAATGTAACACTTGATTAGTCACAATTTTATCACACATGAGGTATGTGTGTATGTGTATGAGATAGGTTAGGGTGGCAAGTACACAGGGCACAGGTGGTTTCCAATGGCCAGCCCCTTACGGCAGCTGTTTCTCCACTGCATGGTTTGGCACGGGCCACGGCCTTTTTTGGTTTTCCATTAGCAAGGATTTTGGATAGTACCTGGTACTACCTCAGTCGAGGTCCCATGCAAGCTCAGCCAATACTAGAAGATGGGGATTAAACACTGCAGACCATTGATAGTTCAGGGAGAATTGTTACCTGTGCGATATGGGACACCTTGCACAAACCTGCCATTTTTACAAAGCCAAGCTATCCTCAATAGCGAATTACATTCTTTTAATTTAGTTTTGTATTCACTCAACCCAGATTTTAACAAATGTCAGCCTTCAAAACTACGGCGTTAACTACGTACGCTACACTGTAATAAATAAAATAATAAATTGCAGATGTTCCCGTGTCTGGTTGCCAATGAAAGGAGTCAGTGACTGTCACGTTACAGATGATGTCCGGGAAGTTTCATGTGGCGTCGCTTTGACAATTAACTGAGAATGCCACCTACACCTGAAGGGGTACTGTCGCAGTGGAAAACGAAATATGAACAGAACTGGCATCAAAAAAGTGAGTAGATCAGAGAACGACCCATACACTGGACACCTGGCTGTACAGCCGGTCCCCCAGAGTAACTTCTGGATAGTCGGTTGGTCCATCTTTGGACCCACACATTTTACGTTCTGGGGCTTTGTTCCTGGCTGATAGAACCATAAAGAAATAGCTTTTATTTAATATAACAAATTAAGTAAAGTCTATTCTATTCTTTATTTTGGCTATTATTGGAGACACACATTTGTTTATAATTATCCCTCTTTGTACTAATAAGTCTCCCTGGTTTCTGATCTGGCCGTTTTTTGTATTAATTAGCTGCTTCTGCTGTTTGCTGTGAATACAAACCCATGTTAACATGTTGTCATGCTAAATTTAGCATACTCCACATTTTCATCAGTACAACAACATTTTCATTTCATACACACCACTCTGTTGCTCTCACTTTATCCTTTTGACAGAAATGCTCCTACTGTTGGTTTACCAATATTACATGTGGCCATTATGGTTTGATAATCTGTGAATATGTCAGTCTATCATGCCTAAGCTGCTGCAAAGGACAGTAATTTCCCCTCTCTTTGGGGAGATTGTTGGGTTTTGGATTACACTGACGTCAGAGAACAATATGATTCCTTTGACGTCAGAGTGTGGGCTCTGGGCGTCATTTTGGAGTATTGTCTAAGTGGGCTGAAAGCAGCAGCCCCTGTGGCGGTGCCTTATGCAGCTGCTGATCCACACTGCTTCTCTCAAGGTCACAAATATAAAATCATTCATTCATTCTTCACATGCTTGAAGCAGCACTATAAATGCACCCAATGATCTCAGATACTCATTTTAAAATAAAAAAAACTAAGTGTAGTTACTGTACTAAGTGACATTTCCAATCTAACGAGGCAAAGAGACCGCAGTATATTTTTTTGAATACTCCTGGTCATTTTTTAGATGAGTTTTTGTGGCATTTTAGGCCCTTGTTTCCACAGGACAGAAGAAGACATGAGAGAGATCGAGAGAGAGAGGGCAATGACCAAGGGGGTAAGCCTCTCCTCTCTAGGCGTAGCTCCTGTGGCGCCATTTTAATCCAACGAAGCCATCATCCGCTGTTAGCATTCCATTGACTGCCATTCATTTTGACGTCACTTTGACAGTGAATAACTTTACATCCTTACCAAAGAAACACGACAATGTATAAAAGGCTCCATTACCTTGGAACTCACGTTATGGCTCCGTAGCAGACGTTTTTGTAAAAAAATAAAAAAATAACGATTGTGTCATAACCAGGAGACTTGCTGTCGCATAGTTGACAAATCACCTTATTGTCAGGAGAAGCTTGCAGACAGTTTGGACTTACATTAGCTGTTTAACTAGCATTTTAGTTAGCAACAATTAGCCTGTGCCTATGTCATCTCCTAAAAGATACCTACGCTCTCTGTCTCTGCAAGATTGGGAATGATTGAGATTTCTCTTGGCACAGCTACCAGAAGACTTACAACTTTCAGACAGGTTGCCGATGTCACATCGACTTCGTCAAGCTCAGTTGGAGGCTGCGCAGTAACGCTCAGCTATCACCGGAAAAGTGCTTCTAATATCTTTCACTGGTCTCCGTTTCAGAGCAACGGGATCTGTTGGTCCATTTCTTTAACTGTCTAGGGGAATGACACACAGCAAAGGTCCGTAGGTCGGAGCCTAACCTGCGGCCACTACTTTGAGGAGCAAACCACTACAAATGTGCGCCCACTCCGACCAACCGAGCCAACTCGGCCACACAACCACAGTATACTTAGATAAAGTACATTAATATAAGTGTATTTTTCAATGAACTTGCAATCAACTGCCCCACCCCCCTTAGTTAGTAGTTGCTATGCTTTTTCTCTGCTCGTCACAAATGCTGTTTACAATGATAATGGTAATGATAATAAGTTATCGCGCAAAAATTTACACAAACATAAACAAAAGCACGCCTCTCATTTCTAGCCAGCAACAGCAAAATATACCTAGCTAGTCAGAAGTTTGTTGTTTCTAGCTTTTAAAACAAGAAATTAGTAAAAGGATCTTGAATGTGCTCTTGATGGCTACTTTTAGAAATGATGTAAAGTTATTTACTTTACTGTAGTTAGCCAGGCTAACATTGGCACAGCTACATTTGAGCAGATAAACACAGTTTAATCCATTTAAAAAGATAAATAAATAGAATTAAAAAGAAAGAGCCAACACATATTTAAAACATTAGATGTACAGTGCATTTTTGAATAAAAACATGATAGATATAAAGTTTAGCGATAATGTACTTCTAACATTGATCAAACGCATCAAGTCCTGACCTGTTTCCTGGCAATGCCAAGTAATTGTGAGGAACATAGCCCTTCTGGGAAATGTAAGAAATCATTTACTAATAAGAGACAGATGAGGGAAAGTAAGTACATTAAAAAAGTAATTAAAACAATTCATCACAGAATATATCCTGTAAAACTGTTGTCTAACAATGTAAGTGCGTTTGATGCTCTGTTAGCCGGTGTTTAATGAAAGCCTTGTCTCTATAGTCTTTTTGCTGACTGTGTGATACCATGATTTCTTTTCAGATGGGATCAGTGTGACAGGCCTGCCAATCTCCAGTCCTCTGCGCCAAGTTCTCAAACCCAGGCCCGAGAACAAGTCCGTCAGCAGTGAGTCCGGCAAGGCAGAGTACAGCCATATTAAGGTGAATGAACAATAGTCTGAGTAAAGTGCATAGCCCTATTGTTTTGCTTAGACATTGCTCAAGAAGCAAGCAGTTGTCCACCCTCCCCCTTTTGTTTCCTGGCTTGTAGCATAATTTGGGGGAAATGCATTTTCATCTTGGTGCAGTCTCACTGCTCCTTTTCTAACCCCCTCACTCTCACTCTTTCTCTCTTTTCATACCCAGCACACTGTGTGCAAGTTGTTGCAAAAGCTGAGGTAAAAGTATAACATTATTTTTTCACCAAACGACTGCTTCTGCTATGAAAAAAACAAAACACCAAGTTTATTTAGCTGGTGTCTCACCTTGGCTGCAGATGCACTCTGTTCTTTGAATCAGGACTCAGAGCTCCAACATAGGCATAAGAATGAGGGAGAAACGTGTGTGAAACTGCAAAAAGTGCTAAGCGGAAAAATTGTGTGACACATGGAAGGAAGAAAAGGAGAGAGACTGACAGTGCCTGCAGTAGATTGAGCTGATCAGCAGGGGAGAAGGTTTGTTGAGGACTTGAGGATGTTGGAGGGGTGGAAACAGGCGACCTGCTGAGGGTCATCTGAAGCACAACAGCCACACCACCTGCAAATGAGGTGGTGTCATTTAAAAACCAGCGGAACCCCTTACACCCCTCTGTGAATCATCAGGAGAGAAAACAACATTGATGTCTAATGTTCGGATGTGTTTCAAACAAAGTCAACTTCTTCTGACTTTCTTTGGAAAACATTTGACAAGATGATGACTAACGGTAGAGAGAATACAGGAGGAAGGTACTTGTTCACGCTTTACAGAAACCGCCAAACATGTACCGGTAACCAATTTACAATGGTTATACCTGATCCTGAATTTTTTAATGTGGGAGAAAAAGTAGTTTTTTTACTTGCATACTTTTAGACGTGTCTGGAGGAGGACTTTAAAAATGTGTAATTGCGTATAGAATGGATCCTTTTTGTATGCACAATACAGAACTATGAACTTTTATCCTCAATGGATATCAGAGATTTGACTTCTGTTAAGAACAAATTCCACTAATTGTCTGTTTTTTATGTATTTATGGGCTAAAGTATACGTTTACCTACCTAGTAAAAGTGACTACAACTTCTTTTCATGCTGTACAGCAACACTTAAAGATGTAAAAGTACAATTCTCTTCCCTTTGGGTTTATTTTATAACCTGTTATTTATCCAATATCTTTGCAGTAAGGGGAAGAAAAAAAGAAGATCCAGCCATTGTTAAAGACAAGCTGGGCATTTAAATCAGTGCTTAGGCTTATTAGATGCAGGGTTTGACTGGCAGCTCTGAATTTCATGCCAGAATATTTGGTGTTGGAACCGTAGTTAGAGTGAAGCCAATTACAATAGGACTCTTGTCCTGCGCGCTTAGAAGCAGGTTGTGATGACATGAGCTACTTTTCCTTTCATTTTCTAGACGTGCTGTTGGACATACAGTTGCACCACTGTGATTCTCAGTGCCTGTGCACTGATTTGCCTGTATGCTGTAGCAAATGTATTCTGGGTTTCAAGCTGCATGACTCATCGGCATTACGGCGGCATTGTTTTCAGCAGTTTGACTCAAACCCACAGCACCCAGCAACCACTTGACGCATGTTGATGTAGAAGGCGTGGGCATGTACGACGCTGTACGACGTAAACCCATACCAAGTTATGCAATACAATAACTATGATGATGTTTGTCCAATGAGGAAATAACAACATGAACTTAAATGATGAATATTCTTCTTCCATAGTCATGAAACGATACAGCGCAAAATTATTTTAGAGCTTTACTCACACAGCTATTATATTATTGGTGGGGGGGATGTTTACACAATTATTTACAGTATTACATAATGCTTGAACCTGAACAAAAACAGTTAAAAATAGAGCTGCAAAGATTAATCAATTGTCTACTATTAAATACCTTGCAATACTTTTATCAGTTTGAATCATCATTTTGATCAAGACAAGAAAAAAATCCTCTGATTTTTAAAATAATATTTGTTTCTTAATATATGTAAATGTTTTTTCGCTCCTCTCTAACATTAAACTGAATATCTATATTTTAGTTGTGAACAAGACAATACATTTGCAGACGTCATCTTGGGCTTTAAGTGCTCATATTATTCTTTTGGCTTTTTCCCTTTCCATTATAGTGTTACATATCTTTTTTGTGCACGTTATAGGTTTACAAAGTGAAAAGCCCAAAGTCCGTGTCTCCCCCCCCAAAGAGACTTACCATCTCCAACAGAAAAAACTGTTCACAAACTGCTCCAAACAGCTCTGTTGGAGTCCAGCCTTTACATCTGTGACGAATGTGTGTCACTTTGTAACACTTGTTATAATGCTCACCTAGCTGCTAGCATAGCATGCCCTCATACTCTGCTTCTGATTGGGTAGTAGTCCTACCTAAGTACTGTGCATGTTCGACTCCAAACAAAGATAGTATAGAAGTGAGATGCCTCACTCTGTGGCTAAAACAGAGAGAGAGCTCAACACACAGGGTAAAAAGAGGAGCTGCAGTATGGTGCAGTACAACATAATGTAAACCTATTCTGATATAACCTCTAAATACAATTATAAATCTGAAAATGAGCATAATATGAGCTCTTTAAGTAAACATTATTCAACCCATTTTTTTTTACTATTTTCTGACATGTTGTAGACCCAACACCTAATTGATTACATTTGAAATGAAAGAACAACTAAATAGAATTTGCAACTATGCAATGGAGCATAGACAAGTGAGAGTGCACAATATCATATGATTGATGTAAGAGAGTTAACACATGCATCGACTGGACAAGAAAGCAGGACTTTAAAGGTAGCGAGTGGGAGGAGAGTTTCATGGTATATTGAGAAAATAATCAACAGATTAAGCGCCAGTGACAGTATCGTTAGTTGAAGCTCTAGTAGAGAGCCTCATTTGACAAGTTTTCCCATCTTTTTTTCCCAGTGATCATTTTTTATTTACTTCCCAACATGGGTCTTGTAGAGCCAGCAGTATTTCCTCTCTGACAGCCAAGCCTGTCTTCCTGTGCAGCTTCTCAGCAGGAGAGCTGCTAGCTGCTCTGACCAGGACTAGCTTCCTTCCCATTAGCAGCACAGCTTCTTGTATCCTCACCACTGTCTCCAGATTCAGGGTGAGTGCATTTAAAAAAAAAAAAAAAACTTATATGTATATACACTATGTGCAAAAATATTAGGCAAGTTCTATTCCTAAGGATTTACTGTATTGTACTGTAAAAACTGCATTGCTATCAGTCAATCAGAATGTTAATAAACCTCAAATCTGAATATTTCACAAAGGAAAAGTGAGTTTTGGCTTTCTCAGGAGAATATCTGTGTGCAGAATTGTTAGGCAACTATTAGTGTGCAGAATTATTAAGCAACTAAATGGAAAAACTAAAATTTTACCATCTTGTTTATTTTAATTTCTTAGAGTAAGAATAAAACTCAGGATGAACAAATAAATACCAATGGAATTTCAAGAAATATTCAGTGACAAATATAGCCCCTCTTCTTTCAATAACTGTAATGAGCCTTCCATCCATGGAGTCTGTTAGTTTCTTGAACTGTTGATGATTATCTTGTTGTGCAGCAGCACCCACAGCCTCCAAAATGCTGTTCAAAGAGGTGTATTGTCTTCCCTTACTGTAAATCTCACATTTAAGAAGGGCCCACAAGTCCTTAGTGGGGTTTCGGTCGGGTGAAGAAGGGGGCCATGTCATTATTTTGTCATCTTTAAGGCCTGTCGAATACTTGGATGCATGTGATGGAGCATTGCCCATAAAAATCATGGCCTTCTCGAAGGATACAGACTTTTTTTCTGTACCATTACTTGAAGAAAGTATCTTCTAAAAACTGGCAGTAGTTTTGGGAGTTGATTTTATGTCCATCTTCAACCCGAAAAGGTCCAACTAGCTCATCCTTAATAATAGCAGCCCATACCAGTACTCCGCCTCCCCCTTGCTGGTGTCTGACTCGAAGTGGAGCTCTGTGCCCATTAGCGATCCAGCCACGGGCCCATCCATCTGGTCCATCAAGAGTCACTCTCATTTCATCAGTCCATAAAACCTTTGAAGAATCGGTTTTCAGATATTTCTTGGCCCAGTCTTGGCGTTTCAACTTATGAGTCTTGTTAAGTGGTGGTCGTGTTTCAGCCTTTCTTCCCTGGGCCACGTTCCTGAGCACTGAACACTGTTACTTCTGGACACTCCAGGTAGGTTTGTATTTCTGGAATATGGCGGCACTGGAGGTTAATGGGTTCCTGGTAACTTCACGTTTAATTCTTCTCAAGTCTCTAGCATTTAATGTGAGTCTTTTTTTTTCTCCATACGTTTCTTGCGACCCTGTTGACTATTTGCAACAAACGTCTGATTGTTAGGTGATCGCGCCTAAATATCTTTGCTACTTTAAGAATGCTGCATCCCTCTGAAAGGCATTTTAAAATTGTTGACTTCTCAGTCTTTTAAATCTTTTTTTTGGCCCATTTTGTCTGAGGTAAAGAAGCTTCCTAATAATTATGCACACCTTAATATAGGGTATTGATCACTTTAGGCCACACCCTCCCTCATTAAATAAGTACACATCACCTGATAATGTTAAGCATTTAAGTTTATATAGCTTGGAGTTAGAAAATATGCATGAAAATTATGATAACGTCAAAAATACTCACTTGCCTAATAATTGTGCACACAGGTTATACATTGACCGGAATTTCAGACATTTTGTGTCTGTTTTATATGGATAAATTATGCTCATTTAGAAGCTTTTATTGCACTTACAGTAATGCAACAAGTTCTCCTCCACTCAATTGTAGTTTTCTTCACTTCACCTGTCTCTTTCAGCCCCATGCGTGTGAGTTGAGGGGCTTAGTCCTGCCCTCAGTAAGAGCAGAGAGACACTTCCATATTTCGTCATTATCTTACCTGTCTGTGTGTTCCCCCTCTGTCTTGGTAGACCCACATTTATGGCAAAAGTCATCTCTAGAGCATTTTCTAAAAAGCAGATTTTTCTGATTGAATGTGTAACAGGAAGGGCAGGTATGTTGCCTGAAGGCATTGCTGTGACCTTTGTTATCCACATTATTGCTACCTTTTTGAGCTGTGTCTCTGCATATTTTAGAGTGCTTTCTGCATATCATTAGTATGCCACTAGTTTCATGTGGATCTTGATTTGTGTGTGTGCATGATAGGATGAGGGAGAATGCACAGTAGCTGATTTTGGCCGGGAGGATAGATGGACAGATGCACAACTTCCAGCCAAACTGGTCGAGCAGTAACGCAGGGTATTCCCTTCATGTCTAAATCTTATATGGGCCAATCAAGTGTGACTTTGGCCATATTTTTTACCACCTGAACCAATTCTGGCCAATATTGTTGCTCAGGCTTGATTTTAAACATATTTTATTTTAATATTGGTTTCCCCCCATGTTTTGTGTATGTGATCTGTAAGTATCTCTGCATTTCTTTGGCACTGACATGTATACTTGAGCTTGTAGACTATGGCTAAGTGCAATTAATCATGACTGATCTGTAATCAGCACCGTGTTTTTCTCACTGACCTTTCCTCGCTCAATCTCGGCGACCGTTTTTCAATCCTCCCACCAATTCGGGAACGCCTGTGGGGTTGAAATATGTGCATGCTGTCAGGGTGGGATGGATACACCCCAAGTGATGGAAGTCTGGCCGCTTAGTCGTGCTGATTTTGCCGATTATTTACACATTTTCAATGACACATCCCATAGAAGAGTAAGGGCACTTCTACAACTTGGTTACACTGTCAATTACTCGTCTCACCTCCACGGCTTTATGTCTCATTCCAGCTGCCTGATCTCACTTGGAGCAAATCACCTCTTCAAGCTCTGTTATGGCTCGATTGTGTCTGCAAAGAGTCTGTGCACAAAATTCTGCCATGATCGTACCCATTGAAATATCTGTGCAAGTGACTGAAACAGCAGCAGATGCAGATGGTCTGCTGGGGATGTATCTGAGGAGTGACATTAGTAGGGCTGGGCAGTGGTCGAAAAGTGTGCGATATCAACACCTTGACTTTGGTTCCAGTTTTTAAAGAAAACCTTTTTTGATACCAATTCTATTAAACAAAAAATAATTTACAACAATACACATTACGCCACAACTCTTTTTGTTTATTTTTTTTCACTCCTACTACGGGAGCCCCGTCTCTGTGCATAACGTAGAGTTTTTCTGCATGTCTCTACGATGTGCGACATTAGACAGCCAATTAGGCCAAGTAGGCCTCGGTAGAAGCATGCTGCATGCTTATTGGACCACTGACACTGATGAGTTTTGCTCCTTTTGGTGTTTTTGGGTATTGGAATTACATTTTTCGATATTAAGGAGGCAATTTGGTCGGTGCCCAAAAAGTAATGAATTTGATACTCAGTCCTAGACATGAGTGACGGGCTGGGAGTAAATGGAAAAAAAGGGGATAAAGTAATCCCTGTGATTGCCCATGAGCCACTTTAATGCAGGCCGGTGTGCCGACCTGCTCACTCACTTAGCCTTCTGTGAATCTCCTCTGGACAGATGTCATCGAGGGCATTTTAAGTAATATAGAGATTGCTGTTAGAGCGCAGATGCATGTGTTCCTGTGAGGCTGGAGAGAGGCGAGGCTGTAGGTGGGCCTCCTCCTGCCAGCGTCAGCCGTTTTAGAGTGCACAATTTTCTATGTGACGTGCACCTCTTAACTCAGCCAAATATTAAATGAAATAGTCCCATTTTTAGGCGTTCATTGGTAAGATATTACTGCAGTGGAAAGTGCAGTAATCGCTTTGACAGTGGCTATCAAAGTGGCTTTCAGAGACATTCAGGTCCTTCAGTTGGTCATAGTGGAAAGTTGAGGAACAGTTAGAGAGATTTTCGGCTTTTTCTGTTGATTGTACATCAAATATCTATGGGCTTTAGATTGTTGGTTGGAAAAAACAAGTAAGATTTAAACCATGTCAAACAGCCTGACTAGAAAATATCTGATATGGAGAATTTTTAGGAAAGCTGAGCACTTCCAGATAAAAACCCAGGATCTGATGCCCTGTGGTTTCAGAAATGCACAAAAACAGTTTGACTGATTAACAAAGTTGCAGACATTTTTGTTTGTTCGTTTGTTTGTTAGAACAAATTCAAAGTGCAATGTATGACACATTTTACCATATACAATTGTTATGGTAAACTTATTATGAAACACTTGCAAATTTATACAAGGAGCAGATGGACATTTATTTCTGGCAACCTCATTCATTAAAGTAATTTGAGCTCTGTTTTGGTCTCCAATACCTCCTGAGGGAGATATTTATTTATTTATTTATTTAAATAATAATAAAAATCCACTTTTTCAGTTAGTTACTTGCTAACTTTGTCTGTGTGCATCACAGTGTCGGGCAGGTAGCATATATTGGGTTTAAAGTAACACAGTTGAAAACATTGGGATTTGTGATACTGAACAATATTCAATCTGGGATTGCCACCACACGGCTCTCACCAGAGTTTGATTGACATCTAGAGTCTGGGCCAGGAATGGCTGCACATGACTCTTACCTGTGACATGACAAGCAAACATAGAGCTGGCTGAACTGTAATGGCGCCTGCTAGCACTGCACGCGTGGCCGGACCGTCTTCCGAAACGAAGAACAGAGAAACTCTGATTACGCACACAGAGGGAGTGTGACTTTGTTCTCTGCTCAGGACGCTATTACTTCACTACAGTATATCTTTACATACACATATTGCCACGTTAATGTTATCAATGTTGTGTACAGCCCATTTAACATTAAACATAGTCATTTGATCCATTGTTAATATACAAATATTGATCAGTTCAGTTTGGATAATCATAAATTACCAAGAGGGTGATTTGAGTAGCTCCATTTCAAAAATACCAAGTTCAGAATTAACATTGATATTTTGTCTTTATTGGGAAATCAGAGCCAATTTTTTGTTCTTGGTTGTTAACTTTTTGTGTGGGATAACACAGTTAACAAGTTGCTGTCATAAGTCGAACAAGGTTTTATTTGTTTTTAGATTGCCGGCAAACACCAGTCACTGTATATATGCAGAGATATTAACCTCAAACATGCCGGCAAGAAGACTAGATCACACTTCAGAAAGGCGATACCACACTGTGAGGAGTAATTCTTAGGTTACGTTCAGTGAGAAAGAACCTGGCCTGCAGAAAAGACAAAACATGACACACACACACACACACACACACACACACACACACACACACACACACACACACACACACACACACAGTGTCAGGGGCAGTGGTAATAGTTGGTGGTGTTGGGGGGTGGGAGAGAGGGCTAATCAAATCCAGTGGAGGCAGAGTCAGCTGCCTGCCTGCCTGCCTGCTATTTTTAGAAACCCAACCCGGTTGATGGTGGTTCTGCTCTCTTCACGGTTTCAGATCCCAGCTTGTGATACAGATATTTATAACAGCCACAGCTGTCTGCCCAAGTGTGAACTTCCAGCTTGGCTCAGGAATAAACCGGCTCCTTCTTTTCTCCCTCTTTTGGCCTGTTCATTGGCAACTTTATGTTCACTTTGATGTTATTTTGAATGAGCTGATCTCTATTGATTAGTTGCTGATGCATTACCTATGGAGGAACAAACTGGCCGGGGTTCATTTCAGTCGCACAGATTTCAGAAGATTCACGTTCCTTGCTGCGGAGTAAGGTCTAGCTGTAGTTCACATAGCATTCCGGGATGGGAGAAGATCGTGCCCTGGTTTATTGGAATTTTGTGGGAGCATCTCTAGCAAGACTCTCGTGTTTTCATTCTGACATTGGAAATAGGGCAGCGCCAGTGAAAGTGATAGAAAAGTTGTTTAGTGTAATGTTAAAATTGGTCTACTAAGACCAAAGTGACAAATAACCAAATAATGGACTAAAAGTGGGCACGCCAGCCACAGGTACTCACCTCCAAATATCACACATTTGGTCAAAACTTAGTCAATTGTGTTTATTCAGCTTTGACTCCAGAGTGATAGAGAATGGGGATAAAAGCCATAATTCAGTCAACCTATTATAAGGCTTAAAATGTACACTGACGTCATTTGATGGGTACTCAGTTGCTTGAGGCTGAACTAAACTTCACTGCAACAAAAAAAAGCCACTGAGCTGACAACACTTCACCAGGCCTTTGTGAGATGGGCTGTTGCTCCATCATTTACGACACCATGCTGAAGGATCCAACAGTGTGGTATGACTTTCTACCACCTCCCAGGCATTTACCCAGACCTTTAATAAAGGATGAAAAGCCCTTCCAAAAGTTTCAAAGCCCTCATCACAATACAATTTCTATCACAGAGCTGGTTCTCTTCTCTGCCATTTGAAATGTCTTTTTGGGGATTCTGACTAGTAGCTCACTCTGTGAAAGATTTGGCCTTATTTAAGATTACTGTCTCCACTGACGCCATGGGTGGGTGGGAGGACAAATGGACTAAATATCCCATCCATCCTCTCGGGGTGGTGAGCTTGGTGTAGCATGCAACTATCTGTCAATTTGTGGGTCTATTTTTAGATTTTGGCATCAGGTCTTTGGAAATCTTCTAGTTCAATGTGTCTGTGTTTGCCTGGAGGTGACTGCAGAGAGGAGGGATGGGATATGGGAGAACATTAAGACTGATCAAAAGGCATAATCATCATCAAGAATACACACACACCCACACACACAGACACAGACAGAAGCAACACACCTTGCATGGCCACAGTCTGTGGCTGTTTGCCAAACATTTTTGTTCATACAAGCAGTTTAATCTCTTGAGTGCTTAATTTACCTGGGCGTAATTCACCGTCCTCACTGATTGGAGTTTGAAGCTACAGCTGCAGACCACAGCTGTGCCCAACCCCGCATACACTTTCCACTTTATCTGTATATGGATGCCTGTTGCCTTCAGTCTGCAACAACGTGAAGCGTATCCCTTGGTGATAGATGACTGGAGGAAACGTGTCTGACGAGAAATAACAAGATGGATGGGGTTTTGTTGTAGGGATGTGCCACTCCAGAGTGGACTCTGCTATGGAAACCCGCAGGGATTTGCAGACATAATGTTTTTTTAATTTGCTGCTTGTGTGTTAATCACATATGAAAAGAAACTTGAGGCATCTATCTCTGCGCGGACGCTGCATCTGCTTCCATTCCCTTGTCCTATCGCGCCAAAAGACATGAAGCAAGGCCTGCTGCTGGCTCTTTAATGAACGAGGTAGTAGTTACATAAGCCCAGATGTAATCACGTGCTACATTCTTTCTCAAGCAGGGTTGTTATTGCATTCATGATAAAACAGTGTATAATTCACTTCAATGTCTTTCTGCAAAACTCCCTCAAATGTTGAATGATGTGATTTGCATACAGGGCTTTTGTTTTGCTTTAGATTTTTTGCCTTGCGATTAGCATTTCCTGTAGGAGCTGGCTCCTGGTTATCTGCAACTCATCAAATAAAAACCTGATATGATGATTGTTAATATTTGAATGAATTGGGAAAGGGCAAGCTTGATTTCCTGTGAGAGTCAGCAAATCTGCAGGCCCGACTGACGGTTATAGAGTTGGCAGCAACAGGCGCCACAACTTTGCAGCAACATGATGAGTCCCCTTGTTTAACTTTTAGCTCCCGGATGTACTGACATGCAACAGACAGAGTAGACAAGTACAGCGCCGTACATCTTGCTTCCGATGACCTGTCATTGCAATGTGGCACCGCAGGCCTCCTGTCTCTGACTGATGACCAAATGATCTGGTCCAGTTAAGGCCAGTAAGAACCCTAGCTCTGGGGACAACCACATTTTGTAAATGTCTTCTTAGTTACTCTTCATGTAAAGTAAATAACTGTGCCTGGGCTCCCAGGCAGCTTTTTGTGAGCTGCGGCGAGACAGGCCAATCCGAAAAGCAACAGTTGGTTTGCCTTGTGGCTCTTTAGACTTCAGCGAGATCTCTTCACAGGCCTGTCCTGTATAGGAATAGAAACTCTGGGTTATAAGTTATTGTTTGGTGTTAAATAATGCAGTGGTATTTTATCATCTCACACAAAATGTCAGTTCGCTGAACTTTTCAAGGAAATAATGTTCTAATACATAGAGGTGAAAGATCGTTATATTTGTACAAATTAAAGCAGCCTCTGGCATGTTTCAGCCGTGTAGGGTCAGAGGTTTAATGTTCATGCAAATTCACATGCTTGCCTGTTGAAAGGGTTTTTCATAGTTGACAGCTATGCTAAAGGTTTAGAGTTTCCTGCATTAGAACAAAATTGCAGTGTTTTCTAAGGCAAAATAGAGTGTTTGTGACCCCAAATGACCCACATTGCGCTTTGATTGCTGCATGGAGCTACACACTACTGTAAATACAGATATCAGAGCAAGTAGAGTGCTTGTGCTATTAAGTGTGATTCATGGTTGTGCGGAGTCTCCACACAGAGCGTTTGCCATACGTGGTCTGATGTTTATACAAATTAATCAAAGAGTTAATCATAAGATTTACCCATAATGAAAAAAAAAATTATATATACATATGAGCATGCGGAAGAAAATAGCGTATTTGGTCCTGCCCCTACTTCACATTATCACAAAAGAAATAGAAATGCTGATACAGCATATAAACTTTTAGGTCTTACAATAACAACAATACCTTTCCATTACTTTTCCATTCCTATGTTTAGGTTTTTTCTTCTCTGCATTGGTCAAGTAATAATTTCTTTAAGCTGTTTTTGAACTGAATGATATTATGTCTCTGTTTCCCATCATTGTGCAGTCCATTCACTGTGATCACTGTACACATTGATTCTGCCCTGTTAATGTTGAAGATTTAATCATGTTATCAATACTTATAATAGTTGTACATGTCAACTACAAGGTTATAATATGGCTTAGTAGTTACAGTATCATCCCGATTTTCCAAATTTTCTCCAACTTTTTAATTATATTAATATGCAGATAAAACCCTTTTCGTCTTCATAAATACAGCGTGATGTTCATTTAGTTAATAACGGTCCCAGTCATTTTAAAATACATGGTAAAGCAGAGGATGCCTGAGGACAGTGGTTCTCAAAATGTTCTCAATATTGTACCCCCTTTAAAATATTGTTTTTAGCCAAGTACCCATGGCTGCATGGCTGGTATTTTTTTAAATTGCGTACCTCCTGCAGTACTCTAAAATACCTATAGGGTACGCGTATCCCATTTGTAGCATCCTTCCAGTAACCACCATAAGAATCTGATACCCCTGTTGGTTATCTTTTGTCTAAAGGAGCCAACAGATGCACCACGAATGATTGAAGGGACCTAAACCTACAACATCGCTTTGGATTATGCTCATGGTTGTTTTTTTCAATATGTTTCAACAAATCGTATTGCTTGTCATCTATTTAAAAAACCTGTATTTAAAAAAAACAACCTTTTAATTTAAACTTATTAAACATTTTTTATGTTAAAATGCGATAGCCCTATTCTGTAAAGCTTAGGTCCCAAGTCTTAATGTACTCTATAGATGGAAAAATTAACTAATGAACTCAGCTATAGTGATTACAATTTGCACGCTATCTGCTTAAAGACTTTTTTTAAAATTCAGTCCCACCCCTAGACACTCATGATACAGTGGTGTGTGTGGGTGTGTGTAGGTGTGGAATTGCTGGTGTATGCAAGCCCGGCGGGTGAAATTAGTAGAGAATTCAGCATTTCGTCATGCTTACTGGACTTGAATCCATGTGTGAAATCCAGCGAGCGAGGCCAAGTGTGGCTCCATATGCTGCTGAGCTTGATGGCTGAACCGGTGTCTATTAGATCACCTTCAGCCGCACCACAGTCATCCTGAACAGGATGTTCATATGCCAGCATGCTTCACTATTCAGCACACCTGCTTTTTCATACGAGAAAGGTCATCGTTGTGTGTACGTCTATACCTATACAGGATCTAAGTTCAGTTATAAAATGTGTATGCTTGCATGAGTCTCTTCTCATGCATCTCCATGCAATTTATCATTTTTTTCATCCCAAGCGATACAGCTTCTAGCTTTCAGCTCTGTTAGTCCCATCTTTGAAGCTGACTTCACATCTCCATGGTTGACTGGCTGTTGATATACTATATGGACCGCAGTAGGGGCCAGGGGATGGTGGGCAGCTTCTCCCTGCAGTCGCTCCAGCTATTAAATGGTGTGACACCTGCACAGGACCACAGGGTTACATAAAAAAGCAGCCGTTCGGTGTCTAAGGCACCTGTGGGTTCTCTGTTCCTCTGATCACACATGAACAGGGACGTGTGTGCGTGCGTGCGTGCGTGCGTGCGTGCGTGCGTGCGTGCTTGCGTGCTTGCGTGAGAGTCGGTCTTCATCTCAGACATATGCCACTCTCCCTTGACAAAATGTAGTGCCGCTGTTCATCCACTTTCTTTTCCCTTCATGACTCACAACGTATAATCAGATTGAACCACGTGTAAGTGAATTAGGCAACACTCAGAAGAGAAATCAAATTACTCTGGATGAAATGGTTCTTTTATTGTGAGAACTCACAGGATGTGATTACATGCAAGAATCAGATACACCTGGGTTTGTACATGTTGCATGTGTGACTGACCTGACTTGACAACTTCTAACATGGCAAGGTTTGGCATATTTGGTAGATTTAAGCCCTGAATTCATGTTTTAATTTGGTGAGTTGATAAGGACAGTTGTGTAATGCAATTCTTACTTGATTGGCCACAAGTACAGTACAAAAAGACAAAAAAGCACATAACGCTCTTTTAAGTAGTTATTTCATGACAGCCTTATGTTTAGTTTTATAAAAAATAATATAATAATAATAATAATAATAACTTTAAGAAATTGATCTTAATGCCTTAATTAAAAACAATTAGGAAAAAGACAACCTTTAAGGACACCAATTTTCTTTGTTAGTGAATAAGGTATTGTAAATAAATACATTTTCTTCCTTAAAATACAGGGGGAATAAGTATATACACCTAGACAGATTTTTTTTTTTTTTAAATTATGCGCAAAACCCGTTTTCTTTACCCAAAATGAATGTTCTCTTCGCTCAATGATGGTTGCTGAAAATGTGGATATATTAATTGAAATGTATTTTCTTATGATGCTCAGCTTCACTTTGCAATAATACTCATAATTAATGAAAATAATTAAATTGCATAATGGGAAATGTAGGATCCAGTGTTTTTTTTTTCTTCACCTCTACTTTGACTAAAAGTCAGGACATCTTATCCTCTGCTTTGATTTTGACCATTCTGTTTTAATCTAACTTTTTCTATTTCCCCAACTTTATGGAAGTGCCTTGCTACACTGCTGGACAGCTGCCCTGACCACAATCCCCTAAAATAAACAAACTATTAGAAATGATCAGGCTTCATATGACATTTTATCTTTTATAACTTGCATATTGTTGGTTAAGATATCAAGCAAATCCTTAATGTAACCTCATCATTACTATCTATAGTTGGAAGGGTAGAGGTTCCACATCAGTATTCGATGCGATAGGAGTACATGGTGAGGTTAATGCCAGGGCCATGATACTGCGGAGGTTTGGATGGCCCCGGTATTGTAACCAACCAAGGACCTCTGGTTTTAAATATTTGCATAAGCTGAACGCAGCTGTTTCCCTGGTAACCTGATGTTATTGGTTGAGGATAGAGAAAGGATTTGTGGGAACGGCGGTCCTGATAGGTTTCAGCAAGGTAAAGTTTTAATTGGCTTATGATTATGCTTTTTCATGAAACTGTGTCATCGGTGGGTCCCACATGTCCTGAGATTGTCATTGTCCCTAACACTTCTGTTAAATTGTGCTGAATATTCTAATAATAATAAATCATATCCAGGCAGCGTGATGTACCCAAGAGCTTAAGGGTCGGCGTTATTTTCCAACATCCTGGTGCTGGTTGGGCAGTCTGGCTAATAGAAGGTGCGGACGTCTCCCGTTGCCTCTTCGTCAGTTCTGCAAACTTTTTACCTAATTTTCTAAATATTAGTTGCTATATGTGGTTGACATTGGACAGTGATAGCATGGAGCTCTGATCAGGATTGGGAAATCCACTTGCCAGGCTCCTGCCAACTTTGCTAGCCTGGGCAAGCTAGCCAGCTGGCTTAGCATTTCCGCGTGGTCTTAAAGAGTCTAAAGACCCTGACACACCAATCCAATAACCGGCCGCTGGACAGTCAGTGACTTGGGTCTGTTTGGTGTGTTCCATGCCGTTGTAAGTCGGAGGGGCTGGCGGTCTTCATTTTGGCCGACCTGACATGCTCCGTCGGAAGGCGGGCACTGCCGGCAGTCGGACTCAAATGACCAATCTGATTGGTGGAGTTATAACCCGAAAATGACTATGAATGAGCGTGAATTTAGTCTTTCAAAACCTGACACAAATCTTTTAAACTGACCTTTGTCGATCTGAAATGAAGATGGGTGAACTATTTTAGTAAAATATGAGATCATATTCGGAACAAGCCGCCATGACAGTCTGGCTTCGAATTTCCCGAAAAACCAGACCTACGTGATGCGTTCGTCCAATCAGGCATTCGGCATTGCTTTGATGTGTTCCAAGGCACTTTTTTTGACCAACTTGGGGAGCCAGCCAGTCCGACTGCCTTTTCTGGCAATGGTCAGCCATCGGCTTGGTGTGTCAGGGCCTTTAAATCTCAAAATCTAGATTTTAGTCCTTAAAAAGTTTAATTTGATAAAGTGTCTTCTTCAAGTTCTTAAATATTTAACACCGGTCTTAATTTTTCTATGTCCATGTAATGCTACCTTAAATGCTCAATTAGTTTTTTTTCATGTGTTCTGACGTGTAGTTCTTCTTTTGCTCATACACATATAATATGCTGATTATGAGTAGATTATTATTAGCCTACTCTGTCTGTTTGGTTAAATTTTAATAATTTTATCTACTTAGCAAGTACTTTTGTGATGCTCCATTTTGTTGTACTTTTACATCCTGAAATAGGTCTTAAATTACATGGAGTGGTGGGAAGAGTGATAATGAAAAACGATACAAACTTTTGCCGGTGGGTGAGCGAGGAGCTACGGGTGCTGGTGGCATGTGTATTTAAACCCAAAAATCTTTTGATAATTGTATCTACTTAGCAAGTACTTTTGTGATGCTCCATTTTTGTTGTACTTTTACATCCTGATATAGGTCTTAAATTACTTGGAGTGGTGGGGAGAGTTATGATGCAAAACGATACAAACTTTTGCCGGTGGGGGAGGGAGGAGCTACGGGTGCTGGTGGCATGTGTATTTAAACAAAAAATCTGCCTCGACTGTTTGATTATTAATTTAGGCAGTGATTAAATGTCACTTGAATAGCAGGGTTTTGTCTTTGGAAACACAATGAATAGCATCACTGTTCCCTCACGTTGCTGCCCTCTTCCCTGCACGTTTTACGGCAACAGTAAGATTACCTTTCTGATGCTGCTGGAGGGAATTTGAGTTGCATGGCGCTCTTTTGCATTCTGTGGCAATATTCTTACGATCCTCAACAGTCTATAACAGTTTGAGCTTGACATTCCATCCCCCTTTGTCACAGATTCCTAATAGTTGTGCAGGTTACTTACCCACTCTTTAAAATGTGTCCCATTCTAATTGCCACATCATAGGCAAACCCAAACTGTGAGTGGGTGCAGTGCGTGACATTATTAACGCTGTGGGCAGAAATGTCAGGAACATCATTAAGTGAACTGGCTCGAAGCTCTTCCAGATAGGCTTTTGATTTTTGGGTGTTTTTTTTAGAGCTGGTGAAGTTATTATGCCATAGTATGCAAACTTATGTGCTTCACTGAGTTAAATAGAAATGCTTTTCCCTGTCAGCAGTGTCAGCTATTTTGGTCTGCATGCAGCCTGGTTGTTACTGTGCAATTTTAGATGCTCTCACCCTCATCAGCTGTCAAATCAACACAGACTTGTTAACGGCCCCCTTGCTCTTAATCAGCCAACAATTATCGCTTGATAATCGTTGGATGATGAAGTCAGTACACAGCGGGGTCGATAGAAACATATTCAGTATTGTCATCCCTCTTGCCCTTTTTTAGTAAAAGTGCCTATAAGCTCAGCAGAAACACGATGATACCTAACTGTCTCAAGACCACAAAAGTGACTCTTGGAAGTTAAAACACGGACAGACCGACCCAAAAATAGATTTACACCTAGGGCTGAGTATCGTTGATACTGATACCGGTATTAGGACTTTGATACCGGTTCCCAAAAAATACTTTTTCTTTTCTAGGCCAATTTAATAAAACAAAAAGAAATTACAACATTATACTTTACAGCACAGATTTTTGTATTTTATTTTTGAGCTCCTACTACGTGAGTCCTTTTTCTGCGCGTAACATGGAGTATCGCCAAACATCCAATCACAAACATTGCTATTGGGTACTGAATGACGAGTTCTTTCTTGATTCTTGATACTTCAGAGGCTATTTGGTCGGTGCTTGGAAAGTATTGAATTCGGTACCCAGCCCTATTTATAACATGCATCAAAAGCTTTGTATAATCTCATCTACTCCTATTGTTGCAAGCATATGGCCTCAGGTTCAACTATTTTACAACAATACTCCAGTAATAAACAGGTGTAAAGGGGAATGTTATCTGTGAAGACAGCAGACAACTTACTCCCACTCAATACTTGATTTGTGTTTCACCTCCTCAGCTAGATGTAAAGCTGTCTTCAGAATGCTGTTAAGCTTCTCACTGTTTCTCCTCATGTGATAACCCTGAGATGCCACCTGGTGTACATATTAGAGGCAGTCCCAGCCGCGCCCCTAATGGACATACGGCATCCAAATGCACTCAAGTCATTTCTCAGTTTTCTGCCGAGGCCACCAATAGCTCAATACCAATACCAAATAGCTCCCCCAGTTGACGGCTCACTTCCTTGTCAATAGGCAGATGCAAGCCATGAGGCAGGGGCCAACCTCATTTTAAGGACAATTAGGCACACAGGCTTCCATTTTATCACATCGTCAAAGTACTCCGTGGCCCTTTGTTTACCCACCGTTGGACCACCTGTCCCAGTTATGAGGAAAAACTACAGGAAGATAAAACCACCTGGGATCCATGGGTAGTTGATGAAGAAGAGAATGTGAAGCTTGTGGGACATGTTATTCACCACATTTCTTTCCAAATCAAGGCTGGGAAAAAAACCGTCTTTGAAATAGACAGAGAAAATGATTTTGCAAGCATGTCTCCCATACACAGGAGCTTTGCGCCCTTTACAGTTTGGCTGTTTGCAGGAAGATAATGTTTCACACCAGTGCCATTTACGGTGGCTTTTGCTGAGACTGTGACTGTTTTGGATGAATATATACAGGAAGTAGCACTAAATATATAAAGCACTAATTAAGGACATAGAAATTGAGTTGTTGCCATCTCACCACACTTATAGAGATTAATACACCCATCATCCAGAAAGGTACAGTATATACAAGTGGGTTCATCTCATTTTGTCCTGGTCCAGCCACTTATGGTGTGGTGGCTGAGTGACGTAGCAGCTAGCGTGTCACATCTGCCTTGGTTTCAACTATTCAAACGGCATGTGTCATATCTTCTTTCAGTGTGTGGCATATACTAATACATGTGTTGCAACAAATCCAAAGAAACCTGTAAACAAAAAATAGGACTTAAGGTATATCATCGCGTTCTACCGTTGCCTTTATGGTGGGACTTGTGATATTACTGTTGAGGTTATACAGGCAGTATTTTTCCATCAGATTGAAAACATTTAGATTCAAAATTACAATTTAACTGTTTACATGGCTGTTAAATAAGGTGATGCGTTAACAAGCTCCATGTGCAAAGTGGTTCGACCCGCTGTGAAGCGTCTAATATGCCAGAATTCTTTTCTGATGTTGCAAACAACATCTTACTTACTGGACCATTCAGCCTTGTACAGTTTTTAGATCCCCCCCCCCCCCGTCCCTACCTACTTGTCCCTGGGATACTTTATCTTAGTATTCTTGTCAGGTGACTAGATGTGTCAGGATCTTTATCTCGGTGCCAAAACATTCCAAAAGCCTTCAGCTACCCTCTTCATTCTCTTTTTTTTTATTTGCCTGTCATGCGTGTGTGGCGTTCAGATTTCACCTCTATTGTCAAAACGAATGCTGTGTCAGTATGGATGGATGGATGTAATGGATGGTCCTCTGAGGCTTTGTTTTGACACAGCACAGAAATAAATAAGTTGAGTGAGGGTATTCAAAGTAAAAGCCAGTCTAACTGAACCATTGAATCAAACTTTTCTCTTATTTTTGAAAATAGGCAAGTGAACCGTTTCAACTCCACCCTTTCAAAGAATCGGAATTGAGAATTGATATGAACCGGAATAGAAAGGGAGAATTAGAATCTGAATTGTTAAAATCCATACAATGCCCAACCCTACTGCCAACCCATATTCCCACCCATTTCTATATAAACTAGTTGCTGTCACTGGTTACTAAGGTTTGATGGCACTAATCTGCAGTAATTACCAATGAATAGATCATGTATAGCTCTTTTTCTAATCTCCCAATCTTGCTATACTGAATATCTTTGCCCTTAATCTAAAGCAGTTAATCATTTCCATTACTGGAGCTGCACTGGCTGGAGTACTTTCTCACAATGCTGCATTGTTATCTCAACACAACACAAGGATGGAGACGGGCTATTTTCTTTCTGAAAAAATATTTGAATGTGTCAAGGTGGGCTTATTCTTTGAGAATGTCTTCACAGCATCTAAGGAAATGATTTTGTGCAAATTATTAAACCCCCAAACAAATGTGATTTGAGGCTACATACATAAAATCACTTATGTCTTACACTATTGATTTAGTAGTTGTGATCAATGGACTTGTAAAAAAGCTGGAACATTGAACTCAGAGACTATGTAACGTTTGAGAGAAGAAATGGCAAAATATTCCTCTTAAGAGTTGAATTTTAAAGAAGTGACACCATAGAAATAAAATGAGAGATTAATGGACATTGCCATTCAAAGCAACAGCAGGATGGTCAGAGCAGAGGTAATTTTTATGTGCACTGTTGCCATTGCAAACTGTGACCGTATGCATGTGACGCTAACTGTGTGCAGTAATGCTGTCACCTCAGACTGTGTGTTGCTGCTGGCCTGGTACCAACACAGTCAGCTCATTACAGCAGGAGCTATTTTTAGCCCAGTTTGATTGAAATAGGGTCCTGAGGGGGCCGATAGCAGAGCCAGCGGATTGAACAGAGGAGGAGTAGGAGGATGAGGAGTAGGAGCTCAGGGTCGGCCCCGGTCTGAGAAGGGAATCGGGGTGCACCGCCAGTGTTTGATAGTGTCAATGATACAATCGTTGGCCTGTTTTCACCTGGCATTAAAATCCTATCTTAGTGATCCTATCACACACCGCTCTCTGTACTAGGGTAGGGTACCAAACCCAGCACTTTTTTAGTTACTGCCTGAATAATCGTTGGTACTACCAAGAACTGATTCACTTTAAATCTAACAGTGCCAAAGTTCGGTACCCAAAAGCATAAGCATAAGCGTAAGCGTGACACACACAAGGCGAAACAACGTTGACTTTGTCAAAGTCCAAGTGAGTCACGGCAATGCCGGTAAAGCGGTTGCAAGTGTGGTTACACTTTTCAAAACTCCACAGTGACACCTTATAACGGTAAGGCAAAAGTGTTTGCGGTATGGTTTAACGTCAGACTTCCTCTGTGACAGGCTGACGCCACTGTGTTCAGTATGCCCTGTTGATTGACTGACAGGCTGACGTTGTAGGACAAGGTAACTTTATTTCTTTACCACATTTTAGCAACAAGGCAATTTAAAACAGCTTAAAATAGAATAGGATGCAAATACAAGAATGAAATTTACAGTGCAGAGTAAGTAAGGAATAAATGGGAGGGGGTATTTTGTGTGGCTCGTAAAATGTTCCAAATATACAGTATAAGTAAATAAGATTAGTAAGTATGGAATTAATTTTAAAACTGAAATAATTTGTTATTACAGAAAAAAAGTACCCAAAAAAAGTCACGTTTTAAAAAGTAACTCTGTATATGCTAATAATAGGGGTCAACCACGTTTTTTTCAAGGTTGATATCAATTATTAATAGTTATAAAACCAAACCAATATTTGGAACTGTTATGCATTTACGGTGCAAAATAAAATGTTAAAGTCAAAATTAAGATTTTGGAATGATACAAACTTCAAAACAAAAATGTGTTTAAATGTTAAGAGTCATGTTAAGTTGCTGCTGATAACAACCAAACATTTCCTGATTTTGCTGTTTTGCAATAAAAGTTTAAATAGAGATAAATATCAGAGAATTTATTGGAATACTTCCACCGTTGTAAAGCTGCTGCTTTGACCACTCAGGCTCGCCAGCTTCCTCCAGTGCTGACACAGCGCTGTGGAGATAGGTCTGGCAATAAGGGACTACAAAATAGCAAGAGCAGACGTTGCATCGTAAAAGCAGGAGTGTTTGAAAGTAATAGCGTACATATAGGTGAATTCAGGGACAGAGCTCCACACAAATACGAGCTGGCAGCACCAGGATGAAGAAAAAAATAAATACTGACTTTATGATAATATCATCCAAAACACACGATTCACTCTGTGGTTTCTGTGATACGAGAAATACTGTGAGTATGTATTTCCTCTCACAGTTGAGTAGGGAGCCCTTAAAATGGCCCAGACCACCTTTGAATGTGGTCTGAGTGATCGGATCTCAAAGCGTCCTGGGTGCATTCACACCTGAGCTGATCAGGGTTTTCTCTGCCATTTTAAGGCTTAGGCGCTGCATCTAAGCTGTTTTGGGCAGCACCTAAACCAAATTAATCTTAAATCAATGTGAGCATCAAAACTAACTATATAACTTCCCCATCCCCAGTGGACTTTTCTTTAGCAAGTTTTGGCAAAATCTTTATCATCTGCCGTAGCACCGTTTTAGACACAGATACGGTAATACAAATGGTCGTAAATGATGTGAAATTTAATTGGAAAACGTAACATTTTCTTAAGGGGGGTTTGCCTTGCCATGTACTTGCACCTAAGTCTTTCACAAACCTAGGAAAAAAAATGACTATTTTAATACCAGGTGGATCCGGTTGAGGCCATTAGTACCAAAGAGGCAGCTGCATGTAACACCGCACTCGTCTGCTCATAAGAAAAATGAGTTTGCATATTTTTTCAATGTATGTTCTCCGTATTAAAAACCCTTACGATTGATACAAATGTGTCAGAATATATACATGCACTACACTGGTTGCGTTTGTTGTTATAAAGCAATATGGCACCCACTGAAATGTTTTTCATGCATTATTAATTGTCTGTGGACAACAATGTGCTGTGGCAATATCAGGCCTTGGAAACACAGGCAATATTGTTAGAAGGATTGTTGATTTTTGTCTTCATGGGCTTTGTTGATAATAATTAAAAGATAAACAACCCCAGCCTTATCATTTGACAAACAGTAGGGCAACAGCAAGTGAAGCAAACAATGCTATAGAGAAAACCAGTGTCTTTGCTCAAGGTATCAGAGAGATTTCAGTCAATCGATTCAAATGAGATTCATATCAACGGGCTGTTTCTTTCATTCTGTTGCCAGCACAGCATGTGTCTGTCTCTTGCCTGGATTGTAGGGCTGCTGCTCTTCCTCAATATCCAAAGCAGAATGGATCCATTGGGATGACAAATAGCCGGGGGAAATGGTATTAAGAGAGGATCTCAGGATTTTCATTTGCAGCCTTTACATTGCAAGCATGCTTTATTAGAGACTCCATTAGTCTTCCTCTTTTGAATATAAGCATGCTAATGATATTAAGCTAAGTGTAATAATATTAGGTGACTCACTGTGAGATGTTTGTCTTAGAATTCATATTGTTATCAGCCTGTAGTACCTCTTCTATACAAAATGTAAAGAGCTACAATACAATAAGCTTAGAGTAATGTTCATGAGGGAAATGTGTTGTGAACAGAACTACGGGTCTACAGACATGCTTGCAACTCTGTGAGGTACTCAGGCACAATTGTGCTGTGAGCTAAATGCTAACATTAGCGTGCTAACATTCTTCATTCGCTTAAATTAGCAGTTCAGCTGATGCTGATGGGAATGTCATTAGATTTGCAGGTATTTGGTAATACACCAAAGAATAGGACAAGTTAGAACTGTTTTATTATGAGGGAAACATGAATGTCTTTACAAAATATCATTGTAATCCATCTAGTAGTTGTCAACACATTTCACTCAAAACCGCAAATCCCCGAAACCAAGCGATTGCCAAAGTTAGTTGGCTTCATTGTCTGGTAACCATCAATGCCTGTACAATATGATAGATAGATACATAGATACTTTATTCATCCCAAGGGAAATCTTAGTATTTTTTTTTGATACATAGATAGTTAAGTTATACTAATCCATCCAGTAGATCTTGGGATATTTCACAGGATAATTGGAAATATTGACCCATTGTTGGGCGCCAGATGACAGGCGGATCACCGAGTCATTAGGATTCATCTTCTGGCACCAATCAATATCTGCAGCAGATTTCACGCCAATCCGTCCAATAGTTGTGAATGTAGTCACTAAAAACCCCAAATGCCATCCTCATGGTGGCTCTAGAGGAAAATTCAGGGGATTGCCGGAGTCAGTAGGATTCATCCTCTGGGCACCATGAATGTCTGTACCATATTCCATGGAAATTTAATTCAATTTTATTTACAGTATAAAATCATAAGAGTTATCTCGAGACACTTTACAGATAGAGTAGATGTAGATGACTCTCTAGAATTTGCAAAGACCTAACAATTACAGTAATTCCCACAAGAGCTCCCAGTAGCTATAAAGCCATTTCAGTAAAAAAAACAAATGTCATTCTTGTGGGGGCTCTAGACCAAAAGCCAGACTATCAGACAAAGTCATCATCTGGAGAACATGAATGTCTGTATAAAATGTCATGGCAATCCATCCAATTGTTTTTCAGATACTGTGTTTCAGTTTGGACCAAAGTGTTAGACCGAGCAACATTTCCATCCATAGAGCCATGCTGCTAATGTGGCTAAAAAGCATTGCATTCATATATTCTCCATAAAGAAAAAATAATATATGCGTGACAAAAAATATACCAAGGATGTGAAATAAAGCCCATGCAGTTCGGGATAAGTGAACATTTAGGATTAAGGTGCTTGGTCTACAATGATGACAATCCCCTCTAATGTGCCCATCTCTCTTTGCTCAGTGTGCTGTGCTTCTGTCATTAGGTTGTAATAGGCCAGACGTCTAGCCAGCAGGCTCCCAATCACTCCACTTGGCACTCCACCACAAGAGGAGATAAAGAGTGAAAATAATCAAAGAATCAGTGAAATTTTCTAGATAGGCACAGCCAGTACTTCCATCAGCAATATGTGGAGAGGTGATATAGGCCTCAGAGGAAGAAAAGCGGGACCTTGGATGCTCCCTTTAGCCCCGCTTTAGCCTCTTGCCTGAGTCAGCTAGTGTTCCCTCACCATAAACTGCCACTTTTAATTTACCCATCCTTCCCCCACTTGGCTGCTTCTCCTGTGCCCCCCCCTACAGAATACCTCTGAGTAATTCTTTGTCCACTTTCTCCAAGTGACTGTGTAAAACCGCCAGCAAATCCCACCTTCTGCACCCAACCCAGCGCCCTCTCTTTCCATACTGTTTTAGGATGCAACATTTTTATTCTGAATCATCTGGTTGGAGCCACCACTCACAGCCTCTCCACCCGTTCAGGCTTTTCTCTCCATTTTACACATTTCATTAAAGAGCACAATGGCTGTGCTGTGGTGCATTTTTTATCTTGCTGTAATGACTTTTGATGTATCGATCTCAACACACCAGTTTTGCTGATTGAATAGCAGGACAAAACATGCTGGCGGTGACTTTTTACCCCAATTACACTTTAGAAACACTGGTAGTGGATCACAGTTCTGTATTATTTTTTTGGGTGCTGAATCAGCCCTTCATAGAAGTACACTGTCAAACCAGCTTGATCTACATTCATAACCTTTCCTTCCCTTGTCCTTTTTCAGACTTTGGAAGCATTGCTGAACTTCAAATATTCGGGGGGAGCAGGCAAAGTGGAGGGCTACTACAGGGAGCTGTCTTTGGGAGTCCATGTTGACGTGGAGCCATCTGTATTCTTTACCAGAGTCAACACACTCCCTGCAACCAGGTAACACATGGAAATAACCTTCGTTACCCCCCGCCAAGGAGGTTATGTTTTTGATTTAGCTCACTTTTGATTTGTTATAATGAAAGTAATGGGTCGCTGTAATTATTCCTGCTCTCCGTATTGACCACTTTCGCACGGGAACTGCCATGAAAGAAAATGGGGTACAAGATCCATGCTGCTTGTTTTATTCTAAAGGCCGGGTTATCCAAATCAAGTGGGTATGTTCACCCTGGCAGTCATGCCATGTAGGTTTGTATCTGGTGTTTTGTCCAACTATATCTCTGGAAAAAAACCACAACTCCTTTCTTACAAAGGTATCGCTTCTCAGCCAGTATGGACAAGTGGATTGTTAACAGCAGCCTATACCTCTTTTAGCATACAGGTGGTTGTATTTAGTTGAAAAAACTTGAACCTTTTCTTTCATGTCCCTTTTCAAGGATGGTAATCATATATAAGATTTGAATACAAATATTTTAAACGGTAAACATCACCCATGCATCACATGTGTACTGTGCAGCTACATTATTCAGCAAATGGTTTGCTAAGTATATATTATGTTGCAGTTAGCTGCAGTGGGACTATTCCACCAAATATTTACAGTAAATGTATGTAATAAAAATTAAACAAAAACAAATACATAACCTTTGCTTATAGCTTTTTAGGTCTTCAAATCTTTCAGCAAAAAAGTGTACCACCTGTAGGCTTTCTCAGGTATTTTATTTTTGGCCACATGGGGGCAGTGCAACCATCTGTAAACACAACACAGACTTATTATCAACCTATAAAGTTGATATGACAGACATGACTGTCAGTCACTCCATAAGTCAGTCAGTGCTGCCTCATATATGTTTAAAAATATTTGCTTACCTGTGATTGGTAAATTATTTCAATTCATTTTTATTTAGAGTGTGAAATCACAGCAGGAGTTATCTCAGGACACTTTACAGATAGAGTAGTAGACCACACTCTAGATCACAACTAATGCTCTGTTTCAGTTTAGTTACTTCAGAATGGGTTGGGCAATCACCTGCTAGAGAACTACTGAACAGAACTACTACTACTACTACTAAAACTGTACAGTAGTTCTCCCTTGGTGTCTATAATCTGAAAAAAACTTTAACCCTGCATGCCATTTTTGGGCGTATCTGGGCTTTTTATTTGTACTACTCAACCTTCATGGGGGTGCCAGAAAAGCTAAGGAAAATCTACCTCACGGCTGCTCTTCTCACAGTAATTGGTAATAAATCTCAATTCCAACGGCTCATTCAATCTGACATACTTTACAAATGCAGCTATTTTTCTCTCTCTTGATTCGGTGAATCAATATCGACCTTCTCTTTAACCACTGCAGCAGCAACATTCACCAAGACATTATTGCTACCAAAACTAGAGGACTTAGAAGTGTTTTTTTCTTTCTCACAGACAAGAAGAGTAATGGCTGATGTGAATGGATATTTAGTCTTTTTCCTCAGACTCTTACATTCTATCTGTTCACCAGAGATGGCAAAAGTACTCACTTTCCGTACTTAAGTAGAAGTACAGATACTTGTGTTAAAATTTACTCCGGTAAAAGTGGAAGTACTGATTAAACTTCTTTACTCAAGTAAAAGTAACAAAGTACAGGCTTGGAAATTTACTTAAAGTATAAAAGTAAAAGTAGCCTTGCGAAAGCTACCTGGAGCACACAAATGTTACTAGAGAGAAGCTGAGGAACTTCAGTGGACATGGAGGACACGTCTTTATATGGCAATGGCTACATTTTAAACGGCTGTCTGCCAACAGGCCTAAAACATAACATATATGATTATTATGACAGAGACTGGGACTCCAGGTTAATAAGTTTCGGACAAGATATGAATTCAGTTGTGATTCTGTGAGAATTCACAGATCCAGTTTTTATTTTTAATCTTTCCCCCTAACATAAAAATGAATCTACATTTATGTGTGTGCTCAAATATGGCTCTGGAAATAAAATAAAGGATTAAAATATGAATGACTAAACAGACATTAATGAAGAAGTTCCCCAGCACATTGGCCAGGAGTCCTTCTTGATGCCTTCTGTCTCAAACATCTCTCTCAGATAAGGCTGAGGATGATGGGAATGTCTTGCTGTTTTCGGCCCTCCATACTACTATGTACTATCTGTTGACACCATCCATACTACTATGTGCTAACGTTGACACCATCCATACTACTATGTGCTAACGTTAGCGCCATCAAGCCTCAATGATTTGCTGTGAATTAATGCGGAATGCTGAATCTATTGAGTTGTCTTAGTCGTGCGTCAAATGCAACGTACAGTAGATGTATTATCATCCATTTAGATTGAATACGGTATTGATGACGTAAACCATTATAAGGATAACTCCAGTGAAATTATGTGAAAGTTGAGTCCGCGTGTCCGCGCTATTGTCCGACATGACAACCTCTTGTAAAAACTACAGTAACGAGCCAATTTTGTAAAATGTAAGGAGTAGAAAGTAACGATATTTGTGTTAAAATGTAAGGAGTAGAAGTAAAAAGTCGCCACAAAATAAATAGTAAAGTAAAGTAGAAATATCAGAAAAATCTACTTGAGTACAGTAACAAAGTATTTGTACTTTGTTACTTCCCATCTCTGCTGTTCACACACATACATTACTGTGGACACTCACACACACAGACACACAGACACACACACACACACACACACACACACTCACACTCACACTCACACACACACACACACACACACAGACACACAGACACACACACACACACACACACACACACACACGCACATGCACGCACACACACTCCTCGTATCATCCCCCGTTTCCCTTAACTCCACTTTCCAGCTCCCCAACTTTGCTGAGAAAAACTGGGGAGACAGATCGTAGCCGAGTAATGGCCACTTGAGGTGAATCATTAGCTGGAATAATATCTGCAGTGTAAGCCATCCATCTTGGCTCAGCGCAGATACGTATGCTCACATAGAGATGCTGCATGGGCTGCTATACTGTACCATCACCCTGTCCTGTCTTTCATTGCAATCTTACCTCTCCTGCACACTTAGCACGTCCCGCCTCATCACACTTACTCCCAAATAAATCTTATTGGAAATGTGTTGCAATCGAAGGCCTTGGAAAGGTTTAAAGAGGCTGCCAGCAGGTCTTCTTAAATCAGATAAAATATATTTATACAGCCCAATATCACATTTAGTAACTCTTTTTTAATTGCTTAAGGAAAATAGAAATGATATAGAAAAATCTACATCAATTGTTTTCTAGTTTAATCCTTTTATTAATATTATATATTTTATTACAAGTTAGAGTTTTTGTACGGCTGCTTGAGTGTGAACATAATTTAACATTTAAAAGGTCTGAATTACTTTCTAGGAAGACATGTTGATACTCCAGGTAAAGTACTACTCAGTTGTTGCATTAATGCTATTGATTCATTCTTGACAATACACAACTCTAATTCTGCCAGAAGTTACATCTGTGAAAGTACTGTCCAAAAATAACTAAATAAATCCCTTAAATCCTCACAATTCTGACATTATTTCTTCAAGGCTTAAATATTAAAGGGAGAGATGACCTTAGTACTCAAACTGACATTAGGGAAACTTTTTGGAATTCAATCACAACTACTCACAAATCCAGTTTTCAATATTTCATGCTTTTGTACAAACAAATTCTCCTCTGAAGGGATAGATATTAAAGTCCTGTTGACACCTAACTTGTTTTGATACGTACTATTAAACTTTTTCTTGGCTGCAAGTTAAAAGAGAATTTGTAAGTGGTTGTATGAAATTGTTCAATAATACAGCAACTTATCCTTTCGATCTGTTTTTTTGTGTTTCTATGTCTGTTGCTCCCTCCCTCTCTACCTGTCTATCCGCCCATTTCTGTCTCTCTCTGTAAAAAAACAACAACATAGTTACTTGTTGAAAGTCTTTTTTTCTTGTACTAGTGTGTGCTTTAGCTCTGATATCCTAACTTCAAAAAATGTGCTTTAGTACAGTATCTAACGGTAACAGAGAGGAAGAATGGATTCTCACTGTGGTGCAAACATGTTCTCTCTCTCCCTCATTCTCCTCCTCATTCATTCTTCTTTTCCTTGTCTCAATATCTTGTTCAACATCGCATACATTTTCTGTATCCTACTCTCACTTTTACTTGCACTCTGTCTTTTTTATCCTGACTCTCTTTCTCTACTTCTGCTGATCTTTTCATTTTGTCTTCACCTCTTTTTCTCTCTATCCACCATCATCCATTCTTTGCGTTTCTCTCATCTCTGCAGCAGCCTTCTCCCCACCTCTCTTTAACTTTTTATTCCTTACACTTTTATTTTTCTTCCTTTGCAGTTTTCTTATTTTAGATGTATATGGACAGTACTCTATTAAGACATTGAAGCATTCTCCAGTTAAAGATATATTTGACTTTAACACTTCGTTATCAAACTATATCAGCCTAAAACGGCACAGTCTTTGCTAAATTGTCCAGAAATGTCCGTCACAGTGTTGGGTCACTGTTCGATGCACACAGTCGCACCCAGAATACACGGTATGTGGATCGATGCATGTGATGCGGAATCAAAGTTCACACGCACAAGTCCCTTATGAAACATTTTAGCTGTACGCCGTTAGCCACATTTAGCACAAGAAGCTGATTGGCGGTCAGTGAGCACAAATCAAACGGCAGAGCTGGAGGAGCCCGGTCAGCTCAACTACACTGGAGAGCGAGTTGTGTATAAGGCAAGGATGGTTTTATCACCGTATGTTAATGTAAGCACATCCAACATGCCAATGCACATTCAGCGGAACCACCCAGATGTGCGGTTCAAAATCTTATCCTAATCCCATTTTCATTTTCAATTATTCTATTTATTTTGTATTATTCATAGCTTATGTGATGCGTGCCATTTATAGCCTTTTGTGACCTGTTACCTTTTGGGAAAGTGTTTGTTCATTAGTCTTACAGTGTCCCATGTCTTCTAGGACACCACAGTCTCCAACACTCCCCATGATTTCTACCTGCATGCAATGCAAGACTCTGCAGGATTTTAAAATATAAGCATTCAGTGTTATGTTCACAACAACACAGATCTGTGATTTAACATCTCCCTGGTGCTGGTTATATTAAATATAATACAATTTTGGTTAGGTTTTTGTGTTTTTTCCTTAACCAATTAAAGGAACAGAAATAGCAGATAACTCATGTGTGCTGTTCTGAGTGCACTATTGACCTGCTCTGAGCTGGCAGCTGGCATAAAATGTGGTTGATCTTTGTCCAAAAATTGCAGCGCACTGCTGGATTGCCAGTGACACCTCTCTTACTGTGCTGACAAGTCACAAAAATATCCAACATGTGAAGGCAAAGAGAGAGAACTCACTGCAGCTTTCTGTCTTGGACCCTCTTTCACTGCTTGGTACTCTTTCCATCCGTCTGTCACTCTGCCATTAGTGCCCAATGACGCCAGAAAATGCTGCTATGAATGTTATTTATGTGTCATCACAAATTTATTGGAGCTGGAAGCTCGGTGATATAAAAAAGTGACTACTTGGCGCACAATTTGGCAAGCATTTTTCAACTGGAGAGCTAACCACAAACATGCTAGCTAGTAGGGCTGGACAATATTAGGAAAATAT
>NC_048420.1:6049476-6065491 GCF_013103735.1 Etheostoma cragini | reverse complement strand
CTAGTAAGTATTGCAGAGTCATAGAAAACAACAGTCATGACATGCATTCTGCTTATTCTGTGTAATTAAATCTCTGATTGAAAGTGGCATGTTCAAAATAATAGCAGTGTTGTGTTCAATTAGTGAAGTGATTGATTCTGTGAAGAAACAGCTGTCAATTATGGCCCATATTTAAATGTAATGTAAAAAAAAAATGCAAAAAGGAAATTCCTTTGAAATGGGCTTTTCAACAAGACAAAACAGTACAAAACACAACAGTAAGCGAGCAGAGTATTGGTTCCAGATGAACAAGATTGATGTTATGGAGTGGCCGGCCCAATCCCTGGACCTGTATCCCATAGAACACTTGTGGGGTAACATCAGAAATTCTGTTTATGAGGCAAAACCCAGTAATGCAGAGGAATTGTGGAATGTAGTTCAATGGTCCTGGGCTGGAATACCTGTTCACAGGTGCCAGAAGTTGCTCAACTCCATTCAACACAGATGTGAAACAGTTTTCAGAAACAATGGTTTTGCAACTAAATATTAGTTCAGTGATTTAAAGTAAAGCAAACCCCTTTTTTCACTTTCTATAAAGGTGGAACACAAACTTGATCAATTTTGGTCATGTTTTGGACGATTTGGAAGTGAATGTGCTGTGCAGTGTTCCCAACGCATTGAATTAAAAGCTATTCTAAAGATTTTGAGCATTATTCACTTTGTGAATGCGGATGTAGATGCTGTATATGCCGCCCTATTAGTACGGGGAAGCTGAGCATATATGATTATTGAGGCAGGAGGTTTATCACAATAAAGTCACTCAGTGGTGCAAATTCGCATGTCTAAGTTCACCAAAGCTCTCCTCCCTTTTCTACTGCTTTTGCCTCTGCTTTGCCCTCACGGTCTTCTTCTTTTCTGTCTCTCCTTTTTTTTTGGAGAGACAGGTGTTCTGTGTCCTGTGTGAAACAAAAAGTCAACGTTGACTTTATTTTAAAATGATGTAGCTTGCATGAATTTACTATGATCTTTTTGACAATTTTTTGGGGCATTTTAATCGTTTATTTTTATAGGACGGCTGAAAACATGAATGGGTAGAGAAGGCGGATGACGTGCAGCTAAGGGCCGCAGGTCAGAGTCAAACCTGCGGTGGCTGCGTCACGTAGTAAACCTCTATTTATGGACACGCGCTCTTCCAACTGAGCTATGCAGGCGCCCAACTTTTCTTTTTCTTTTTTAAAAGTAAAATTCCTTACATAGCATTCATGACTAATGCCCCAAACATAAGTATTTTACCCAAACCATGACTTTTTCCCAAATCTAACCATGTAACTTACTCCCAGAGCACCAACTGGCCCTGACCCTGCTAACAATAGATAACGGCCTTTTAAATCTAGCTGTAGTTGCTGTAACAGACCTCTTTGAGGCTGATAACCACTGATTACACCTATTAAACAAAGTGATAACATTTGAAACGGGTGTTTCGCCCAGTCTGTTCATTTTCATCTTAATCTCTTTCCTCCCTTTTGGCCTCCCTTTCATTGTGTCTCTCTCTTGATGTGTTTTCCACCTGCCTCTCCCCTACCCTCCAATTGTTGCTCTCTTTGCCTAATACCTTGCCTTGCCTACGGTGTCTCTTTCCCGCCATAGCTCAGCGCAGACCCTACCTTCTCTCCTCTCTTGCTTTCTCACATTGGGCCGTATGTAAAGAGACAGATCTGTTAAAAGAGGTTACGGAGAGTCAGGATGTGTGAAATCCTCAGTGAGCCATACTTCACAGGGACCTGTTAAAATCCCGTTCGCTCAGCATGTTGTCGTCCTGGATAAATGCATTGCTCTACTTGGGGGAACTGATCTGGGGGGACTGAACTGATCCTCTGATCTGTTTTTATGAAAGTGCATCCTGTGCATATAGCATCGTTAGGATCTGCAGCTTTTATATGAAGGAAACCCTCTGGTGTTTGCAGCATGCCGCTTGTAAACACTTTTTAGTAAAACTACTTTCAAAGAAAAAGGCCCCATGAAAATCTATAAATAGATTTTATTTTTTACGTATGAAAACCTTTCTCATCACGTCCTGTTGATCATCTAGAGTAATGAGAGTTTCTTGACAGAAATTCTATTTGTAAATCTTTAAATGCTTGTTAAGTGCTTAATGAGGTACAAATATAATTCCATTATCTTTCTATCTTTTCAGGGTGGAAGCGGAGATCTCTAACGGAGAAAATATGTTTTCGGTGAACTGGCCCTTTTGTATTCAACTATTTATAATTTGATTTGAATTTGTCATTTGACGTGGTGCACATGCTGACAGCCATTACCCGATTAGCTGCTTCTCACTTGTTATGACATCTTCAAACATGGACATAAAGTTAGAGTCAACTGTGCTTTATTGGCTTTTGTATCTAAGAATAGCCCATTATTGGCAGGATTCTAAATTCAACCCGACTAATCAAGGCCATTTCATTCCGTGTGCAGGGAAAATGTCACGTTTGTGTGACGGAGTAGGGCTGCAAAATCAGCACTTATTGATCCCAGATTTGCAGAATTGACTGGGGTGTGGGCCCAGCTCTATTGATCTTTACCTTTTTTCCTCCTCCCACGGTACGCGATTTTTTTCTTGTACCACCCAGTGCCTCACAATAACAATGTTCCCAGTCCCAACTAATGCAAGATCAGTATCAATGTTGATTTGCTCTGTATTGTTTATGAAGGGAAAAAAATGATCATGGGCTGTGGCTCTGGTGCTTGTCAGTTTTGTATTGATAAATCTGCTTGTTGTCTTAACATAGAAATGTGTGGCACTACGAGTTACTGTGTTGCAATAGGGTCCTTTTTAAAGTAAATTATTGCAAATTGCAGACCTCATGGTTATTTTGTTTTTTATAACAGCGTTACGCCACCAGCTGTACCTGAAATAATCAGTAGAAAAGACCTTCTGTGTTTGAGCACTGTCTCTTGCATTAATTTGCACTTCATAATTTGCACTCAGGTGCCCAATGGTGATGGTAAATAATCCCTCCAGTACTTCACACACATACAAACACATAGCACATGCAGCCAAGGTTATTTCATGCTTCATTAAATGTGCATGAGGCACAAGCAATGGTGTTTTTATTGATGGATGCTTTGCTTTGTACACTATGAGCAAGCGAGAAGGTTCCATATGTGTCTACTTTGAAACACCGGGGCTAACACTGTTCTCTCGTTTTCTCACTTCAGCTGTTAAAGACGAATTTCAAAATTCACAGACTGAAATGAAGACAAGTAGTTTGAAATCCTATTGGCGGTTTTGAATTATTTAGTTAGCTTAGATCCTGCTGCCCTGCGTAGTAGCTCAGCAGAATACTTATCAAAATGATTCAGTGTTGTGACTCAGTTCCCTCTAGATCAAAAGCATTATCTGCAGCTTTTTGTCTACAGACATTCTGTAGCAGTCTCAGCAACAGTTATTGAATGAAGGTGTTCAGCATCATTTCAGGCTCATGCTGTGGACTTTTAACTTCTATCAAGAGGTTCAACTCCACATTGCCTATGCCTAGATCCCTGGCTCCTTTCTTTCAGTCTATCCTGGGTACTTAGTGCATGAGCAATGAGCCCCGTGTTTCTTAACTGGGTGGTCTGATTGATCACCTCAGCTAAACGACCTGGCCTATAAATCAGTACCTCACCCCACTCAGCACGTTAATCATGTCTGCCAACAAAGACAAGGAGACGATTAAAGAAGCATGATCAGGCCTTAAAAAATATGCTCCTTTATTTCCCACTGCAGTTTATTAGGGACTTGGACTCAAGCTCAACTTAAGCTTCCATATACCCTGAGACTAAGAAGCAAGGAGCTATTTGGATGGGGAGAGGGGTGGAGCATTCCTCCTAAAGATATAAAAATATTAGGGCTGGGCAAATTAACGCGTTATTATCGCGTCAAGTTATTAATTAATTAACGCCGACAACTTTTTTTATCGGGCGTTAATGCAGTTTTTATTATTTCTTTTTTATTGTAAAAGTTTGTTGCTCAAAGGCTTTTTAAATACTACAAAGTTGAATTTCTTATCACCGGAGTACTTCCAGTCTGAAATATCAGCTTAACAGTTGATACCAGCAAATCATTCAACGACACACACAGTGACGCGAGGCTTTGGCAGACCACGTTAGATGCAGCGTGTGGGTAAGTTTAGATAAACAAAGGCTTGAGAAGCTAACAAATGCTATAGCAACGCAGATAGCCACAGACTGCAGGTCCTAGGGTTGTGGACGACATCAGTCTCAGAATCGCAACAACGAAGGCAACTATGAGATTCCCTCAATACACGAGTTGTTCGAAAAGGAGAGGACTGCAAAAGCGACCAAGCTACAACATGTGCGCGCTGCTGCTCTTACTGGGGACTACTGGACTCACTGGGTAATCATAATTATCTCGGGGTTACAGTGCATTATACTGATGAAAAGTGGGCGCCGCATTCACCTCCTCTGACTGAGATTATGCTGAAACATGCGCAGGACACTTTATTGCAGTGGCATAGCATTGGAATGTTTTAAATAAAGTCACCGCAGTTAGCCCAGATAGTACGAATAGATCCGAAATCTGATCGCTGCTGCGAGCCTTCTGATCATATCCACTGCTTTGCGCAAGGACTCCAGCGTTCTGTCACAGTTCTGTTACAGCGCGTTGGACAGTGTCCCTCAGTGTCTCTGCTTAACAGCGCATTTGACAGTGTCCTGCAAAGTGCAGAAAAGTTGTGGGGCTCTAAACCCAGTCCAGCAAGGCTGCAGAGTTAGAGTAACAACAGAACAACGTAAATATTTTATTTAACTGCTACTTTATAAACAAAATGCTGGTAAGTCTTTGCAGAAGAAATGTTACGGCACTTTTGTTCATATGGCAGAACATTAAAAAAAAAGTTGCACTACATACACTACTTTTGAATTAATTATTTCATTTTGAGATTAATCGCGATTAATCTGGGAAATTATGCGATTAATCGCGATTACAATTTTTAATCGCTGCCCACCTCTAAAAAATATATTTACATCTGTTCTTTCCTTTTGTAGTTAGATTCCAATTCCACTTATTGTGGAAAATGGTTTTCTAAAAGTACCGTATTGCCTCGAATATGAGACACAAGAAATTTTGGTTTGGATTATACTAAAGGAATAGGGCTGGGTATCGCTCTGAAAACAGCACCAGGTAGTATTGAAATATTCTCCACTCAAACGATACCTGCATTCATTTCTTTTTGTACCCAGATCTTGAAAAAAAGATTATTTGTACGGTTTTGCGACCAGCCAATCACTGCAAGCGGTGTTTGATTCAATGCGACATGTGATTGGCCCACTACTGCAGCAGTTCTAACCCATGCAGTCTGTGGGGGTAGTGAAGTCCAGCACATGTGAATGTATTTGTGTAAAAATCATGTGGATGGGGAGGAGTGATTATTTATATTGAGTCTGATGGGTTTGGTGATGGTAATTTTTGGGCTGTTTTGTGTTAAACTAAAAAGATTTTACTCATTAACAACAAGGTCGAACTCTGTAGGGATCCTTTCTTAATGATCCTGAAATAATGTTGTCAGACATAAAAGTTCAGAAAACTTGTAAGTAATCAACTGGGGAAGTTTCCCCTATTCACCTGGAGTGTCTCCACTTAAAGGTCCCATGGCATTAAAATTTCACTTTGAGGTTTTTTAACATAAAGATGAGTTCCCCCAGCCTGCCTATGTCCCCCTGTCCCCCAGTGGCTAGAAATGGCGATAGGTGTAAACCGAGCCCTGGGTATCCTGCTCTGCCTTTGAGAAAATGAAAGCTCAGATGGACCGATCTGGAATCTTTACCTCCCCTTCTCTGCTTTGCCCGCCCAGAGAATTTAGCCCACCCATGAGAGAGAGACATCATGGCTTTCAAATGAGCAAAGTGGCAGTTGGTCAAGGCCACACCCCCAGCCTCCACCTTGCCCCCCCCCTCTCCTTCTCAAAAGCTACAGTCTCATGGCACATACTAAAGAAAGCTCACTGTGCGACTGGCTATAGTGGCTGTAAATCTGCACCAAGACTTCAGATTTGGTATTAGGGGACCACTAATGTCTATATAAAAGAGACTTCAGATACAGTATTAGGGGACCACTAAGATCTATATAAAAGCATCCAAAGAGCACCATGCCAAGGGACCTTTAACATGGGCTGCAATTGGAAACTGGCTTCACAGAGCTCAGTATTTTTCGATATTAAAATACTTTCCACCACTTGGATTTCTTAGGACTTTTTTTATATATGTTATAGGGGAGAATTTTATGAGACTAGATCAATTGAAAGAATTTCTATTGCAATTTGTGTTGGGTCATGTTGCATAATGCCTGCACTAAATGGCTACATTGAACAGTCTTGTCGTCTGTTCTGTTTTTAGATATCCATTCCTTTCATCCATCATTATCTGTCTTGATCTAAATCACAAATTGGCCCTATTATGATCTGCATGAGAAAGGCAAGTCCCAGGATGATGTGGAGATGGCGTGCTTATGCCAGGCCTGTGGGTCTGATGAAAGGTCCACCACCTTTGATGTTGTGACAAGGACTGATGAGTACTTCACACCGTGTCTTCTCTTGATCTCATGCATTTGCTGCGTTTGCGCGTGGGTGTATGTTGCCTTGTATTTTTAGAAAGTAATCATGACCTCATGCATGTAGTATAAAATCACATACACATAAACAAGTCATTACGCATACAGAGACACCCTACACCTTATTTGTGCACAATAGAGCAAGAAATGTTTGTCTAGAAACTGTGCACCGTAGGGGTGGGAATCACAGTGTACCTTACAATACATTGCTCACAATACTGATAATATCACAATACAGATATTCTGCAATAATCACTACATTGCTAGACAACCCTCTAGAGATACATCACGATATTGGGCTATGAATACAAAATGCACCTGAAAAGGTTATATGCGGGTTTTCTCTGTTTATCCACTGCAAGTCCAAACTGTTATAAAGGTAAATTTTGCAGCCCCAGTTTTTTCAGTCTGTAAATTAAAGTTACAGAACTAGAGAGCAATTACGGGTCCAGACTTTGGACTTAAACCTGGCTGGGGCATCTGGTATTTTCCTCAGTTTGCTGTCCGCCATTTCATTGAAAACCTCTTTCTCTTCAGCCAGTTAACTTATGTTCAAGTTTCTCTCTTTCATGTGTTGAGTGCAGCATTAGTATGGGCCTGTGCAACAGATACTCTTTTGTACTTTTTTATATACATACTAGGTCCTCCACTCAGCTCTTGTGTCTGTGTCCGTCCACAGCACTCGCCAGTGTCATCTCCTGCTTGACATCTTCAACCCAACGGAGCACGAGCTCACTGTCAGCGCCAAGAACAACCAGGAACTGGTTCTCCATGCCAGCGAGTGCCAGAGGTGAGTGGAAGGTCTCTTTTTCTAAATACAGATGGGTGTAGTCTTATCATGTCCCATATATTCATGATCAAAGCAAAATGTCTTCCAGATCTCAGGTGGGTTTAGTTCATTTTCTCCCTGCATTCTTAACTTTGTATTCTTGTAAACAAAAATGTAAGTCTTTCGTCAGACATTAAATTAGACCTATTGTGTTCTCAACTATACTTTTTTCTACTCTTGAGTTCACCTCAGTTTGTGCTGGATATTGTTAAATGATCATCTTCCCCAGGCACATTACTGCATTTACATTAAATCCTCTGCTACATGTAGCTAAACGCTAATGCCAGGGAAACCTGGGATCTTACTTGCAGATGTTGTTTTTTTCGCCCCAAATTTCAAATCACATTCCTGCTGGACCATGATCGATTGTGTAGTTCTTTGTTTAGTTTTCATTGGTGAATTTTCACGGTAGAAAGTGCAGTGGTTCTCCGTTACAGTCACACCACTGCCACATGTAACCGTAGCGTTGGTTACACAAACCACCAGAGATAGCTGTTGTCTTGGCTGCTGTTTAGTTGTGTAAAGTTATGTGTGATAGTTGTAAAAGCTGAACCGACTCAGAGTAGTAAAACTGATTTTATTCTGATTCAAAGACCTATTCTGTGAGATAAAGAACACTTAAAGATTATACCCTGGACACTATCCATTATATTCAAAGGTTAATGAGTAATCGTGTTAAATAATAATGATTTCAATAATGGTTATTTTCATATTTCCATAATCAAGCAGCCCTACTGCTGATTGAAGCTCAGTTCAGAACAAAGATTTGCGACAAGACAAAAACGTTTTAGACAGTTACAGGGGAAAAGTTGCAGTGGTCTGAACCAACCTGTCGCAGCTAATGGTGTCGCTGCAACTCTGGAGACGTCACCTGTTTCAACAGACAATATATAGTGAAGTAAGCTTGTAAAGTCAGCTAAAAACAATAGAAATAAAATGATCCATAATCAATTTTATTTTATGTTATGAACTGTCAGCTAGTTGAAATTGCAGACTTTTAGACGGAGGCTCAACAAGCACCCGCGAGCACGGTAATGTGGTCGAGCGAGCCTGAAAGTGAATGAAGAGAGCGAGCGACCATAGAACAAAGCATGAATTATATAAATAAACCAATTCATCACTAGAAATGCAACTGTAGCAAGCAGTACTAAGTAGTTAGTAGTTCATATTCAGATGCAAAAAATTATATATCCACCTGAATAAAGCCGGAAAGTCAGAAGTTAGAACAGAAGTACAAAGAGTTGTTCCTTTGGAGACGTCTCGTCTTATTGGTGGGAACTTGTCTCGTTGCGGATCTTTGGACTGGACTGGGCTTAAAACTGCATTTCAATTCTATTTAAGGGAATAAAGGCAGGCGGTCACGCTGGCACAACAAATTCCCTGTCAGAGAAATCACAGATTTTATAAAAACACTAATGGACACTGTGCAAAAAAAAATTAGTAAACCCCAAAACCAAAGATGTGATTCTTGCATATTTATAGCAAATCTTGATTTCTTTAGAATCTTAAATTAGGCCTTATTTAGGCCAAGAATGCAGTATGCACTTGTATCATGTGTGAAAATCAAATTATCACATTGGATTGGGTATTATCAGATATTAAAAATTATATTATTAAGATCAGGATTTGGGTCTATAGAGGTTTACTCCTTGACGCAGTGGCAGCAGGTTTGACTCCGACCTGCGGCCCTTTGCTGCATGTCATTCCCCCTCTCGCTCTGCTCATATCTAAATTGTCCTATCCATATAAAGGCCTAAACATGTCCCAAAAAAGAGTTTAATCCTTTCTAGTGATAATTCTTGCTAGTTTAAATCTATCCCAACATTGAAAATGCGGTTTTATAGGCATAATATTCATTATAAATTAAAGGCAGAATTTCTTAACTGGACTGTGTACTTGGAACAGCAAACATGCTCTAATATTCAATTCAATTTTATTTAAAGTATCAATCATAACAACTGTTATCTGGAGACACTTAGAGATATATAAAGTAGGTCTAGACCATACTCTATAATTACAAAGTTTCAAAAATTCTAGTAATTCTCCCAAGAGCAAGCAGTGCGACAATGGTGAGGAAACCTCTTTTAGGAAGAAACCTCAGCCAGACCCAGGGTCTTGGTAGGCGGGGTCTGACGGGGCCGGTTGGGGTTGTGATGCACAGTGGCTATAAAAATCCCAATAAAGACAATGGAACAGTAACTACAAAATTGTAGTAGTATGTAGCATGGCACAGAGGGCATAGCTGGATGAAGCAGGACGCAGCAGGACACAGCAGCGCACCGCAAACGAGACTGATGTTGTTGATTCTGTTGCTTTTGCTATATCTGGCAAGTTTTAGATTGGATAGTTATGTTTTCTACTTCTTTTACCTACAGGAGTTCCTCACTAATCCTTTTAAGAGATGCCAATTCACCTCAAAGAATTTCCTATTTCTGGGATTTAGTTTTAGTGTCTTTGACAATCTGAATGATTTTTCACAGATTTCTCTTCTTTTCCAGCAATAGAAAAATCTGGTTGACATCCTAAATGTGTGTAGGACACTGTAAGATCTGTTTATTTTTTGGTCCCAAATTAGTCATTTAAAAATGTGTCTTTCATGTTTTAACCCCTGACACGCAGATAAACTGTACCTACACACACATGCACAAAGTCACGCCATTTCTGTGGATTGCATTTTCTCTCTTTCTCTCTCTCTCTCTCTCTCTCTCTCTCTCTCTCTCTCTCTCTCATTTAGCTTGTCGTTTTACTGGAAAGTGGCAAATTATGATTCCTGTCAGCGCTGCCTCTCCAGTGCATCCTTTGCCACGAGTGGAGGTACACTGTGGGGGACTCATCTGCCTTTTTTCCAGAGGGGTGAACTGTTATTATTTGAGGGGAATTATGGGGAGTGAAGGGATCTTTTCAAACCAGCCAAACACCTCATCACTCAGCTGCTCACTCCAATTAACCTTTGTGCAGAAGTTAGCATTAAATTTCACTTTGAGTGTTTTTTACATTAATATGCGTCCCCCCAGCCTGCCTATGGTCCCCCAGTGGCTAGAAATGGTGATAGGCGTAAACCGAGCCTTGGGTATCCTGCTCTGCCTTTGAGAAAATGAAAGCTCAGATGGACCAATCTGGAATCTTGCTCCTTATGAGGTCATTAGAAGTAAGGTTACCCCCCCCCCCTTTCTCTGCTTTGCCCGCCCAGAGAATTTGGTCCAACCATGAGAGAGAGAGACATCATGGCTTTCAAACGAGCAAAGTGGCATATGGTCAAGGCCACACACCCCACCCTCCATCTTGCCATGAATTGCACACTTTTACTTTAAGTACATTTTCCTAACAATACTTGCATACTTTTCCTTAAAGCTGTAGTGCATAACGTTTGGATATTAATGAACGTCCGCTACATTCAAGCCATTGCCAAATGAGTTACTACAAAGCTAATTAAGACTATCAGCTCCACAAAACTCTCTCTGGATTTCTCAGTATGGCCATGTTCAGAATATTGTTGACTGTCCCGCGCACAAACTTGGATAAAGATAATGACCTCTTCTGAAGTGTCCATCATGTTTTTAGAATCCTCCTTGGCTACTAGCAACTGCTTAGGGGAAGGGTGGGGATGAAGTGCCTTCACGGATTGGTGCATCACGTGGAAGCTTTAAGGAACATTTTCAATGCGGGACTTCTACTAATAACAGAGTACTTTTACATTGTGGTAATAGTACTTTTACTTAAGTAAAGGATCTGAATACTTATTCCTCCTCTGGTGTCATACCCACAGTGGAGTCACAGCTTAATGATGCTGGTTAGGTTCACCACACTACCGTCATTTTGTTTTTAGATTTAATACATTACATTTTTCTGATGGCTCTGTACTTTTTGTAACTGTGCTGCTTCAATATATCAATGTGAATGCAAATTCCCTTGTTAAAGCAGCTCAAATGCAGCACCACATATTAAAAAATACACATTTAATAGAAAAAATATATATATAATGGGGTAGAGAAAAGGAATAAGATAAATAATAGTGATATTAACACTTCTTCTATATACATGATGAGTACTAATATACGGTATATACATATGTATTGATGAATAAGTAATTATTAAGAATATAAAAATTAGGGTGTCTGTATAGCTCAGCTGGTGGAGCTGGTGCCCATATGTGGAGGTTTGCTCCTCAATGCAGCGGGCCCGGTATCGGCTCCGGCCTGCGGCCCCTTGCTGCTTGTTGTTCTCCCTTTCTCCCCTTTCACTTCTTCAGCTGTCCTGTCATTAAAAGGCCTAAAATGCCCAAAAAATCTTTAAAATTAATATAATAATTAAGAAATGGCATATTGGCATGTTGCACAGGTCACAATAGGAGGTAACACCAAGTAATATTTGTTATAATCATTTTTTTTTGTTTTTCTGCAAGTGTTTCATAAAAAAAGAAATAACTTCCTAACAGAGAATAAATGAATGTCTGCAAAGACAAGCCATGCTGGTTATCCATTTACCACCCACTGCTCTGCCTGTGGAACACTTGCACTATGTAGAACTTTGCCAGGCTGTAAGTAGTACTATCAAAAGTTGCATGAAAATGAGCATGTACTGTAATATATGCAGGGCTTGACACTAGCACATGCCCACACGCCTAATGTGGGTAGAATTAGGCACTGGCATGTAAAAGTCTCTTTTAAAAGCCTCTTTGGCGGCGGGTGGCATATAAACTCAGCAGTAAAAATAAAAGTAAAGTCCTCTCACCTTCAACTACTTTTATATTTTAAGCAAATGTAACATATGTAAATATTTGTATGAACATTAAAAGATTTAACAACTAAGACATAAACTGACCAAGTTTCGCAGACATGTGACTAACAGAAAACGACTAATGTGTCCCTGAACAGTGGGGGTATCTGGTATGGTCCCCAGCTGCATTAAAGGTCCCATCACATGGTGCTCTTTAGATGCCTTTATATAGACCTCAGTGTTTCCCTAATACCATATAAAATATCTTTCCCAAAATTAAGCCTTGGTGCAGAATCACTAGAGCCAGTCCCCCAATGAGCTCACCTTAGTATGTGCTATTTGCGACTAGCTTTTGAGGAGGAGAGGAGGGGGGGCAAGGTGGAGGCTGGGGGTGTGGCCTTGACCAACTTCCACTTTGCTCATTTTAAAGCCATGATTTCTCTCTCTGAAAGTGGGCCAAATTCTCTGGGTGGGCAAAGCAGAGACAGGGGAGGTAAAGATTCCAGATCAGCCCATCTGAGCTTTCATTTTCTCAAAGGCCGAGCAGGATACCCAGGGCTCGGTTTACACCTATCACCATTTCTGCAACTGGGGGACCATGGACAGGCTGGGGGAACTCATATTAATGTTAAAAAACCTCAAAGGGAAATGTTCATGCCATGGGACCTTTAAGCACAGCAGTGCATCTCATCCACATGGACTGCACCAGATTTGCTAGTTCTTCTAGTTAATGTTGTGGTGTGACAGGTGTGATATTCGGATGTACCGATCTGCCGCTGCAAGGACGATCAGCTGTCATTCCTGTCTCCCTGTTGCGTTGTGTTTTCACACCTATAGTTTGTTTACTTTGGTCCGAATCAGTTGATCAGTTTGTAATCTTGGAGCATTTTCCCCATGGTTTGGTTTGGTTTGGTTTGGTTTGGTTTACACCTGGAAAGATCCAAGCGTACCAAAATGTGCCATTACTCTCTCTCTCTCTCCACACTGTCACGTGATGACAACCACACATACACATTTTTAGGCATTAAATAAATTGTATTAAACATTTAATCCTTGTCTGTTATATAAGTTTATTGTAATGACGATATTGAAACTGATACCATTGCTATTTTTAAGACCCAGCGGTATACCGGATCACCGCGCAATCCTAATGTCAGCATAAAGTCAGTGTTGTACATAAGGACTTAAGGAGAGGTCAGAATGCATAATGGGGGAGTTGTATGAATGGTTTGAAAAAAGCAACGCCCAAAACTGCATGTCTAGAAACTGATATAATATGACACAATGTGCCTCTCAGGCAAAAATGTCAAGTCTGGTAACAACTGGAGCCGTACTGTATATATAGACGTGCATGTCTTTTTCCCCCTTTGACTGACATACCCTGTAGACACCATTGTTGGCTTTGACTCCACCAGTCAGCGCTTCATGCTGTAGAGATTTTTCTTGATGCCTGGCAGACATATACTAAGTATGTTAATTATGAGAAAATTGACTCAGATCCAGAATATTAAGTCATTTCATAGCAAACTGTATTTCTAAAAACACCATTACGAGGCAGAAACTAGTGGATGGAGCCACCCTCTTCTCCTGCTCAGTTTTGGCAACATGCTTATTATTTTCTTTGACACACACCCAGCGCACGCACAGATTATTCAGAGTGGGGTAGGACTGTGCATACAGAGAGAATCGGGGCCACGGATACGTAGATCTCCGTCTGCTAAACCATATTGTGCTTGTCTCTTCAATTCATCCGCTGTTGACATCAGATGGCCCTGTCATTTCATATTTCTTTCCTTTTTTATGATGAATGAGGTGTCTGGCGCAAGATGTTTTCTGCGTTCTTCATCCAGGACTAGTGACGCTAAGGCTTTAATTTGACATTTGCAAAAATGACCCTGTCAATCATTCACACTTTCCTCGCACAATACATGTTATTCTAATTGTTGTATTTTCATGGTTACATACATTGCAATAGAAATAGAAAGGCCTGCATGCCCGGACTGACATGTAACATGTCTAGTTTCTAGACTTGTGTCCATAGGATGGGAACATGACGACAGCAACAGGAAGCTGTTTGCATCGTCCTTTCTCATTGGCTGTGTTTGAGCAGTGGCTTTAGTTTTGTGGACTGTGTATTCTCTCCCTTTGAAAGGCTACACCTGGAGAGGTGAGCAGGGTGAGTGCTGCTGCTTTCATCTTCTCATATCATTCGCAGACATGTCTTTTGCGAGGTCTTTATCCCCTCAACGGTGTTCTTTAATGGCGAGTGAAAAGAAAAGTGAAGCACCTCTAGACAGTGAATGGTCACTTTGATGTTTGGAAGCCCAGTAAGGTTCCCAAAGATGGGTGACACCACACAGTGATGCCCAAACTTTGTTTCTCCATTTTTGCCTTGAACAGAGCAGGGAGAAGAGGACATGTAGTGGATGTGTACCTGTCTTTTCCTTTGTGGTTAGGTATTCCAGATCTTGGAGTAGCATTATACCAGTGTGGGAATTTACAGGGTCACATTAAGCCTGCTTTAATGAAATATACAGGTGACAGTTTTAAACAGTTTCCTTAAACAATTATTGGATGTTTACAAGCAGTGTCTATGGGGTATTTGTGCAAGAAAGTTAACATATTTAGATTATAATATAACAATAACACTTGTCCTGTGTTCTCCTTCAAGAGAAAATTAAGCTATAAGACATGTTTACATATATGGATATGTACATTATGAAAATGTTCCAGTTTGTTGGAATCCTATTACGTAGACTTCACCCAGGTAGAGGGAGCCGGTCCAATTTTTTTATGATGCAGGGAAGTCACAGGCGGTCACAATGTCTAACAGCTAGACAGCAGCCTGCTGAGCCACACACTCTGAACAACAGCTTTCCAGCTAAAGGCTCCTTCTTATCTAAATTACAAACATGAACACATATTCTTGTCCTGCACCTCAGCTTGTTGAATGAGTGACCAAACAAACATTCTCTGGCAAAAAGTGCACTGCTAACGTCAGTTTGCAGGCTAGATGGCTAATTAGTTGCTCAGCTTCAGCACGTTAAACAGCATGTAACCGAACCTCCAAATGTCACTTAAAGTGCTTGGATTATGCTCATTTCCAGGTTTATTATTGTATTTAGAGGTTGTACCAGAATAGATGTATGTTGTTTAATTTTCAAAAGACACAATCTTTTCTTGTTGTGCTTCATTTTGCTGCAGCTCCTCTGTTCACCCTGTGTGTTGGGCTCTCTGTTTTAGCTACAGAGTAAGGCATCTCACTTCTGTCCCATCTTATCTGTCACACGTTCAGTAGCCAGTAAGAAGCAGAGTATGAGGGCGCGCCATGCTAGCAGCTAGGCAAGCATTATAACATGTGTTACAAAGTGATGCACGTTTGTCTCTGAAGTAAAGGCTGGACTACAGTAGAGCTGTTTGGAGCAGTTTGTAAACAGATAATTATACGGATAATATCAGTACTTTATGTCCGGTTGTTGACAGATGTTGCATAACCCTTACGCTGCAAAACCCTTACTCTTCCTTACCACTAACCACACGCTGTGGGCCCATGACAGGCTACAGCACAAGTTTGTTCCATTTGTCTCTTCACTTTGTCTCTCATTCTGCTGTCAGCGTTCACTACTGGAGCTGGGCCTGCCATCTGCTGTCAATCAAACAGACAAGCCACCTCCAGCTGGCCAATAGAAAAAGGAGATTTTCTGATATTTCCATGAAGACCATTTTGTTAATATTAAACTCGGCCAAAGCTTCAAATAATGAGGTAATTTGAGGTAATTTTTTTAACGTATTTGAAAGAAATCCCTGTGGGTTCACATTCCTGCTACAGCATGTTCGGTTGTGTAATGTTTGGTTAAGAAGCCTTTAAGTATGTTCGATTT